>NC_053498.1:119701140-119978640 GCF_905171775.1 Rana temporaria
GGTCGACCTCTATACACGATAGTAAGGGTAAGAGTTACAACAAAACAGAAGAGATGGCGCATCAATTTATGAAGTATTATACCAAGCTTTATAATTGACCTACACCTACCCCCTCTGACCCTGCACGGATTAGTCATACACAATTGATCTAAAAACTATTTAACCTCCCATGGCATGCCCAAAATCCCCTCAGTCTCAGCTCTAGCCTTAGAAAAGCCCATCACCCAAGAGGAATTTCTTACAGCCCTAAAAAGCATGAAACCAGGCAAAAGCCAAGGACCAGATGGTCTGCACACCCAGTACTACAAAAGCTTATCTGAAATTCTAATGCCCCACTTCCTGAGAACATTTTACACCCTTTCTCAATGTATATCGCCCCCAACTCAATATTTCGAAGCGCACATTTCGGTAATCCATACAAAAGGAAAAGATACTAAACAAGTTCAAAACTATCGTCCCATATCACTTCTAAACGTAGACCTGAAAATATGTGCAAACATTTTGGCAAACAGACTTTTACCCCTTCCTCTCAACTTAGTGTCCCAAGATCAAGTCGGCTTTGTCCCAGGTAGAGAAGCCCACGATAATACTATAAAAACCCTTAACATTTATCACTTGCTCACAAATACGGCAACGGAAGGTTTCTTTCTATCAACAGACACAGAGAAGGCGTCCGATAGGGTGGCCCTGGACTATATGAGTGCAGTCCTAGCATCACTAGGCTTGTGGTCTTTCATGCAGTCAAGCATACTAACTCTTTATTCTAACCCCTAAGTCAGAGTAAAGGTCAACGGTCACCTATCGGACACCTTCTTCCTGTGTTGTATTCGATCACATCCTGATATATCAGGCGTAAAAACTGAACAGAGAATTCAAAATTGCTGCCTTTGCAATAATATTCTTTTGTTCCTCACCAACCCAAAGATCTCGTTGCCCAGCCTACTCCATACATTTAAACAATATGGTGAATTATCAAACTTTAAAATTAACCTTAATAAAGCCTGTGCCTTAAATTTGACCCTTCCTCAGGCCTTAGCTCAAAGTTGCCAAGAATCTTTCTCCTTTTCCTGGCAGGTAAAAGCCATCACATCCTTGGGTATTCAACTACCCACCAACTCAAAATAACTCTACTCACTGATACAGTATTCCACTTGCTTTTGCAAGCATTCAAAAATGATTTAGCATTATAGGACAAAACTACCATATTATGGTTTGAACGAGCCACTGCAATTAAAATGACAATCCTCCCACGTTTTTTTTTTTTTTTTTTTCAAATATTCATTTTATTTTCAAAAAGATAGGCAGATACATGTTTAAACCGGTCGCAATAACCGTTAACCTATACATCGAACCCCTAGGTAAACAAGAAAAACAACTGAAAAGAGAAAAAAAAACATGCCATAGGCTCTAATAGGCTTCAAAATAGGTGAACTGCGAGCGCCATGCTGGGAGCTCACAGTCCACCCAGGTGTGTTAGAAGGGCAAATTAATATTCACTTTCCTAACACTGAACCACCTCTCCACCAATCAGGTGTGCGGGTCTATTACACGTCACCTGATTGGCTGAAATGATAGGAGCGGCTATTGGACGATTATCAGGAGGAGAGGAAGGGAGATGAGGACGGCAGGAGATGCATGGAGGACCCCACTCGTGGCGGGCACCTGCTGCCCCACGAGACAGGGTAAGTGCCGGCCGAGCGGGCAGGGGGATTCACAGTGATGGCATTCGATGGCACAGTTGCAGCATGGCAGCATTTAATGGGCACACCGGCATTTGATGGGCACACTGGTGGCATTTAATGGACACAGTGGCAGTATTTGATGAGCACAGTGGCAGCATTTGATGGCACAGTGGCGGCATTTAAATGGGCACATTGACATCATTTGGGCACAGTGACAGAGTTAGATGGGCACAGTGGCAGCATTTGATGGGAACAGTGGTGGCGTTTGATGGCACAGTGGCAGAGTTTGATGGGCACAGTGGCAGCATTTGATGGGCACAGTGGCGGCATTTGATGGGCACAGTGGCATTTGATGGGAACAGTGGTGGCGTTTGATGGCACAGTGGCAGAGTTTGATGGGCACAGTGGCAGCATTTGATGGGCACAGTGGCAGCATTTGATGGGCACAGTGGTGGAATTTGATGGGCACAGTGGCAGCATTTGATGGGCAGGGTGGCTGTAAATGAAGGGCACAGTGGCTGCAAATTATGTTTTTTTTAAGAATTTTTCAGTTTGCTTACGCCCCCCTAAAAATGTTGAATACCAGCCGCCACTAGTTTATATGTGCATGCATATGTGCATTTATATACACCGGTATGTGTGTGTTTTTATATGTGTTTGTGTTTACATGTATGTATGGAAATTTTATGTATGCGCTTTTAATCCTGACCCCCTATATGTGTACAATCAGAACCTATTTGTTTATTTATTTTTTGATTGTTCATAGTACCAGCAAAAAAAGGCTGTTCCTCCAAAAAGCGATCCATGCTCAGATCGCTTTTCAGAGGCATTTGACAGCCGGTAAAGAGGCAATATCTTGCCTACTGAGCGCCTGTTTTAACCCCTTAAATGCATCATCACTATGCTGCAACTGCATGCAATGCACACAGTTGCAGGGGGGTTTGCAGTGTTGCCCCATTCACCTAGGGGTATAGTTCAAGGGTGCCCTGACTGTTAAAAAGATTGAGAAACACCCCTGTCAGTTTTTTTTTTTTACCATCTGTGTCCCATTGCAGAGATTTCCCTTCACTTCCTGTCCCACAGTCAAACAGGAAGAGAGAGGAAATCCCTGCAAACTAAAGGAATTTCTTGGGGACCCCCAGGTCACCTGAACTAGTGTCCCCATTGGAAGATTTGCCATCTATTACTTTTCTTTGGGGTTTTCTTTTACTTTCACTTTGAATGATAATGGTAAATAGGACAAATACAGAAGATGAATCTCCCTCACTGGGACAGGGGATCTGCATTGCATAGAGACTATACCACAGCTATCCTTAAAAGTTGTTTTGGATCTTTTGCTGCAGGTCACAATAAAGGAGATGTGTTAATTAACATCAGCTCTGGTATCAATATTGACTATCTCGACTCGGCGAAGAAAAATTTCAAAGAGATCATCATTCTCCAGCCTACGGACAGCCAAACCAGAAATTCTACAGAACTGGCAGGAAAGAGGTAAAGTACCTGACAGTTTTTTCAAAGTTAGGCTGAATGCCCGGTGTGATGATCCAGTAATGTCGGGAGAGGACTCAGAGGAGTACTAAGTGGGGGGCTGGGGGCGGGCCATCCGGGGAACCACACACTGGGGGGTGTCAGGCCAGCACCCCCTCTGCAATTGAAGCGGTGGCAGCGCCACAGGTTTAGGCAGTGGCACAGCGACAGGCACCGGCAGGAAGAGGCGAGCTATAGTGGTGAGTGGTGGTGCAAGGGGGAGGGGGTGTGCGGGGGCGCAGGGTGACACTGCTGCACCTACCATCCCCTCCTCTTGCTGCCGCGAATGTCACACAGGCATAGCCGAGCAGAGTGAAGCCGCCTCCCCCTCCTATCTGTTTATGTGTAAACAGGGGGAGGGGACCTGCTGTGCATGTGCCGCCACGCTGATCTGAGGTAATGAACGGGGGGTCTGCACTGAATGGGAGCTACGCTGAAGGGGGGCTACACTGAAGGGGTGTCTGCACTGAATGGGGGCTACACTGAACGGGGGCTACACTGAACGGGGGGCTACACTGAAAGGGGCGTCTGCACTAAATGGGGAGTTACACGGAAGCTACACTGAAGGGGTCTGCACTGAATGGGGGCGTCTGCACTGAACAGGGGGGCTACACTGAACGGGGGTCTGCACTGAACGGGGGTCTGCACTGAAGAGGGGGTCTGCACTGAAGAGGGGGTCTGCACTGAAGAGGGGGTCCAGAGGTGCAGGGTGCTGTGTAATGTAAAGGGGTCCAGAGATGCAGGGTGATGTGTAATGTAAAGGGGTGCAGGGTGCTGTGTAATGTAAAGGGGCCCAGAGGCGCAGGGGGCTGTGTAATGTAAAGGGGCCCAGGGGCGCAGGGTGCTGTGCAATGTAAAGGGGTCCAGAGGTGCAGGGTTCTGTGTAATGTAAAGGGGTCCAGAGGTGCGGTGCTATGTAACGTAAAGGGGTCCAGAGATGCAGGGTGCTGTGTAATGTAAAGTCGCCCAGAGATGCAGGGTGCTGTGTAATGTAAAGTTGCCCAGAGATGCAGGGTGCTGTGTAATGTAAAGGGGTGCAGGGGGCTGTGTAATGTAAAGGGCCCAGAGATGCAGGGTGCTGTGTAATGTAAAGTTGCCCAGAGATGCAGGGTGCTGTGTAATGTAAAGGGGTGCAGGGGGCTGTGTAATGTAAAGGGGCCCAGAGATGCAGGGGGCTGTGTAATGTAAAGGGGCCCAGAGATGCAGGGGGCTGTGTAATGTAAAAGGGCCCAGAGATGCAGGGTGCTGTGTAATGTAAAGGGGTCCAGACTGGTGCAGTTGTGGAGACGGGGTACACAGTAGTGACAAAGAGATATTGAAGGATGCAGTGGTATGCAGTGGGCACAGTGGGATGTTTTTACATTTTAATATGGGTGGGGGGGTGACAGATATAGGATCCGCCCCGGGTGCCAAATGCTCTAGGTACGCCCCTGAGAGGACCAGACATCATTGATAAAACATTTTTTTAGTTAGCCATTTCATCTTGCAATATCATTTGCTAATATTGCAAGGAAATATTCATAATGCCTTAAAATTTCACTAACAGGAGAGCTGAAGAGGGAGAAAGGGAGGAGAGGGAGAGAGGAGGTGATGAGTCCAGAGGAGAAGAGAAAAGAGTGTAGGGGAAGAGAGAGGAGAGTCGAGGTGTTTTCTGAATGCAGTGTGCCTGTGTGCAAGATAATCAGTTGGACCACCATGAGCCCACAACACTTCAGAGCCATGCCACACTCCACCCACCTACACATATGTATGAAAAAAACTGTGTAACAAAGTGGTGGGTATTATGCCAATTAGTGGGTGTGGCCAGAAGGGTTTTTAAAGGGCATGGCTAAATAAAACCTGATTCTAACAGATACATAGAGTACAACAGAAGCTCTTCCATCACAAATGCTTTTTAGCCAACCATAAAGAAAAATGAAAAAAAAAAAATGTCCGTGAATCAGTGACTGCTTGTTAACCAACAACTGACAAAAAAACATATTGGCCAAAAGTACAGCGGCTGACTCTCAAAATATACCCCCCAGCATTGGTGGTCAGAGGCTGGCTGGAACAATACCCCCCGTACACCCCCACCCCCTCCAGTACAGGTGGTTTGTACCGTGTTTCCCCGAAAATAAGCCTGGGTCTTATATTAATTATGCCAACAAAAGACACAGTAGGGCTTATTTTCGGGGTAGGTCTTACCATGTAATGTGCTGTCTTCTCTCCCCCTCTCCCTCCCTGCCTGTCAGGAATACCCAGTGTGAACTGAGTTAAAATGCTTGTACAATCCTTTAATCCACTCTATTACAGTAGTATATAATGTACAATGTGTGCGTTTCTGTAATATAATTGTGCCAAATACATTTGTTATAGCGCCGCTCTGCACTTCTGTTACCCGCCGGAGCTCTCTTCCCCGCCATTATATTACAGAAACACACACCATTGTATATTATATACTACTGTAATATAGTGGATTAGAGGATTTTACAAGCATTTTTAACTAGGGCTTATTTTCGGGGTAGGGCTTATATTGCAGCCCTCCTGGAAAATAACGCTAGGTCTTATTTTCAGGGTAGGTCTTATTTTTGGGGAAACAGGGTAGTGGTGTCTTCACCCACCTCTCTCTGATAGCATTTAACTGTGTGCTGGAGAGGCTTCTTTTAGTAACAGGTGCCAAAAATGCAGATGTTGAATGTGACATGGGATGTACTTCTTCCTTCCAGTGACCAACCTGAGGGCAAGGAAACTGAACATGGACATGAGGAAGCAATTATACGTGTTGTAAAATTTGATCTCAACAAGGAAAATCCCACAGATCCAAATAAGCTACCACAAGCCGACAGCATGGTGGTCGGGACTGTTCTGGAAACCATGAGCGGAGACATCAAAGAATATGTTAGATACCTCAGGAAAATTGCATCTCTTTTGAAACCTAAAGGTCACCTGATAATGTTCGGAGTTTTAAATGGTACATTCTATAAGGCTGGGGGAGAGAAGTTTCATGTTGTAAAGTATAATGAAGATGACTTGAGAAATATACTCACCAATGAGGGATTTGTTATCACTAATATAGAGGTTTCCCAAAGAAAGGTTGAGTCTGATCTGATGGATAGTGATTCAGTTGTGTTCTGTACAGCTGATAAAGGTCCGAAGAGTTATGCCGCGTAAACACGATCGGTCTGATGGACCATTTTCATCAGATATCCGATGAAGCTGACTGATGGTCAGTCGTGCCTACACACCATCAGTTAAAAAAACGATCGTGTCAGAACGCGGTGACGTAAAACACAACGACGTGCTGAAAAAAATGAAGTTCAATGTATCCAAGCATGCGTCGACTTGATTCTGAGCATGCGTGGATTTTTAACCGATGGACGTGCCTACAAACGATAGTTTTTTTTACTATCGGTTAGGTATCCATCGGTTACATTTAAAACAAGATTGCTTTTTTTTAACCTATGGATAAATAACCGATGGGGCCTACACACAATCGGTTTGGTCCGATGAAAACGGTCCATCAGACCGTTCTCATCGGTTTGACCGATCGTGTGTACGCGGCATTAGACCCCATGCACACCAATATGTTAGAAATGTACATGCATGTGTTTAATCAGACAGCATTATGAGCTTTTAATGCAATTTTAATGCATAATGTTAAAATGTAATGCAAGGCAAAATGTGGGCGGTGTGCGCTTTGAATGCGTTATACATGCATTTTCTTCCTGGTAAATGCACCATGTGACTTTGAAACAAGCACTAATTAAAATGTATATTCAGTTTGTTTTTAGTGCATTTTCAGTGCATTTTCCATGTGTTGCCATTGGGGTGGATTCAGGTAGGGACGCGCACTACTACTGAGGCGCAGCGTACCGTTTTTACGATTCACTTACGCAAACAACGTAATTTTTAAAAATCGCGACGCGGGAACGACAGGTATACTTAGCATTGGCTGCCCCTGCTAATAGCATGGGCAGCCTTACGCAGAAACCGACGAACGCAAACGACGTAAAATGCGAACGCAGGGGCGCGCGTACGGTTGTGAATCGGCGTGAGTATGCAATTTGCACTCCCCGTACTCACGACCAAACATGTCTGCTGAAACTGGTCCGCGGACCAGTTTCAGCAGACATGTTTGGCCGTGTGTAGGCCCGAACGGACCATTTTCGGGCGGATCGGACAGGTTTCCAGCGGACAACTGTTTCCTGGACTTGCTTTAAAACAGTCCGCTGGAAACCTGTCCGCCCGGACATGTACGGTCGTCTGTACAGACCTACCGTACATGTCCGGCCGCCCGCCATCCCTCGCATGCGTCGAATGACTTTGACGCATGCGTGGAAGCATTTAAAAGGCAGGCGGACACGACCCGCGTATTGTTTACGCGTGGACTTCTGTTCGATGGTGTGTACAGCCATCGAACAGAAGTCCCCGGGCAGACATGTCCGATGAAAACGGTCCGCGGACCGGTTTCATCGGACATGTCTGCTCGTGAGTACAAGGCCTAAGGCTGCAGTCGGCGTATCGACCTTTCTGAATCAGGAGCAGTCGATACGCCGGCGCAACTCAGCGCAACTCAGCAATTGCGCTGCTTATCTATGGATACGCAGACGCAATTGCTTACTGAATCTACCCCATTGACTATAATATAGTGTGTGTTTTTTATCAAAACCTCACAAAAGATGTAGTAAGCAGAAGTTGTCAAAAATATAACACACTGCGCTCTAACACAATACATCGATGTGAACATCTTTGCAGATTATCATGGCAACTAGAGTTTTCATGCGCTTTTTGTCCACTATAGGATATTAGTAATAGCTAGGCAGGCTGCCAGAGATACAGAAATGGGTTTGCTTTTATGATTGATTTTTGAGCTAAGAAAGGAATAAAAATCTAAATATTCTGATTCCAGAACTTTTATTTGTGGTGCTATTAGACATTAACTCACCCACTATTTAACCCTTTATTAACACTCAGTAACTCACATTTTCATTATTCCTTCCTTCTCTTCGTTTTTCTATATATTTTTTCATGATTTTAATTTTACTGCTCCAATATAAATGTTCTGTCCTGACACTACATGCATTTGTTTGCTACAAACTGGTTTATATCCCCTCAGTCATAAGGTCAATTCATTGTTGGCTGAGAGAAAGTAACTTCAATTCTATTTAAAAAGCACACACAAATAGCAGGCTTTGATATGCCAACAGTTCAAACATTTTAGATTTAGTGGAGTTGCCTTTCAGCGGGGCTTTTTTTCTAAGAGAATAGGTACAGGAACACCCCTCTTCTGAGTCACGTCTTGTCTCCACCCCCTACCCACCTCCGAGGACCGTCCTTTGGTTCCACCCCCTACAGAGGCATTACAAGGCGGGTGCGGGCCGCACCCGGGTGACACCTGCCAGAGGGGTGACAGCCGTGGGTAGCAGCACCTCTAACACCGCCCGCTGCCCTGATCAGCTGTGCCTCGGCTCATGCCGATGTGTACGCCAATGTGTACCTTAGCGGCGCGGAACTGAAGCTGCCTCCTCCTCCCCGTTTACATCCACAGAGGAGGAGCCTGCGCTTGAGGGACACACAGTGTGTGTCAGCGCTGTCCTGAGGTAAGTAAGGGGGTGTCTATACTGCTGGGGGGTCTGTACTACTGAGGGGGGGTCTGTAATGCTGGGGGGTCTGCACTAGGGGGGTCTGTAAGGCTGGGGGGGGGGTCTGTACTGAGGTGGGTCTTTACTGAGGGGTGTCTGTACTGAGGGGGCTCTGCATTGCTGGGCGGTGTCTGTACTGAGGGGTGTCTGCACTGAGGGGGGGTGTCTGCACTGCTGGTGGGTCTGCACTGAGGTGGGGGTGTTTGTACTGATGGGGGGTCTGTACTTAGTGAGAGGGGTCTGTACTGCGGGAGGGGGTCTGTACAGCGGGAGGGGGTCTGTACTGCGGGAGGGGGGTCTGTACTGAGGGGGAACTATAGTTGGTGGGAGTGGTGATAAGTAATTTGTATGGAATTTGTTAATAATAACAAGAAAAGCAGCAAAGTAGACCTCAAACAGACAGCAGCAGTAGACCCCCCCCCAGCATCAATAGACCCCCAAAACAATAGACAAGCCTTGCATCAATAAACTCTCCAGCAACCAGCAACAATAGACCTATCCCTTAACAGTAGATCCCTTCCAGCAACAATTGACTCCCCAGCAACAAAAGCTCAACCAGCAACAATAGATCCCCCACCATCAACGATAATAGACCCCCCCAGCAAAAATAGATCTCCTCCAGGAACAATAGATCCCCAGCAGTCCGCAACAATAGACCCCTCCCTCAACAGTAAATCTCTTCCAGCAACAATAGACCCCCACAATCAATGATAATAGACCTCCCCAGCAAAAGTAGATCTCCTCCAGAAACAATAGACCCCCACAATCAATGATAATAGACCTCCCCAGCAAAAATAGATCTCCTCCAGAAACAATAGATCCCCCAGCAGCCAGCATCAATAGACCCTCCAGCACACCCCAGTACCCCTTGCACATGGTAATTTTATTTAGCGCTACACTTTTAGGACATACATATGTAAAGGTTTACATCCACTTTAACCACTTCAGCCCTGGAAGGATTGGCTGCTCAATGACCGGGCCATTTGTGTCGCTTTAACTGACAATTGCGCGTTCGTGCGATGCTGTACCAAAACAAAATTGACGTCCCTTTTTCCCACAAATAGAGCTTTATTTTGGTGGTATTTGATCATCTCTGTGATTTTTTTTTTCCAATAACAATTTTATTGATCAAATAAAGTTAGTACATATATAACTCACAGTCTTCCATGAAAGGAAGGATGCAGATAAAGACAACAGAACAAGAAGTCAAGGAGGCACTGCAATATTAAAACAGGGTGCTTGATACCTTTGGTTACTATAGTTCACAGTAGTAGCGTGGGTGTTGTTTCCAATAGTGCCAATGTGGAGTCGCTCCAGCAATTGCCGAACCGAATCCCAGAAGGGTAATATTATCGGGCAGCTCCAATAAATGTGGAGGAGTGTACCCCTAGCCCCGAGGCAACGCCAGCAGCAATCCGAGCTAGAGGGATAGATGGCGTGGAGGACGTCCAGGGTCATGTACCAGAAGCATAAGATTTTATACGCATTTTCTTTATCCCTCGCCATTGCTCCAGGGGTATCTCCTCGCCAAGAGCCTTTTCCAATTTTCCAATTTTATCATGTACGCATGTTTGCCCTTCACCTCCATGGACCAAGCATTCAATATAGCGTTTATCCCTGAGATCAGTCCCCTTTGGGCCGAGCCCGCCAGGATTAGACGTTCGAATGGGGTCGGAGGGGAAAACTGCAGTTTTGTGCTATCGTTAAGGCATAGTGGCGTATTTGGAGATACCCATAGAATTCCCGGTTCGGGAGGCCATAGTATGTCTGTAGCTCGGCAAAGGTGCGCATTCTACGGGTCAGGGGGTCCACCAGGTTGGCAAAATGGAAGAGATTCCGGGACATCCAGGGGAAAGACATACGGTGTGTGAGGCTGTCTGGGACCCTATGGTTAAGGGCAAAGGAGGTCAGGAGCGAACTATCAGAGGTCAGTTTGTGATTGGGTAGCAGCTTACGCCACAGCCGCCGGAGCGTCGACACTGGGCCCAGCATACGGTCAGGGTCTACCTCCGCATTTGCGCTCCACAGCAGATTGTTGGGGTGGATCGGGGCTAACCATAGTTTCTCAATTTCCGTCCAATTATTATATAAACGTAATGTGAACCAGGACGCTCCTGCCCTAAGCTGGGCCGCTTGATAATACCTAACCAGGTCAGGGAAGGCTAGGCCTCCCTCCGATCGTTTATTTTTTTTTTAAATAAAAAAGGAGTGACAATTTTGAAAAAAAAAAAAAACAATATTTTGTACTTTTTGCTATAATGAATATCCCCAATTTTTTTTTTTAAAAAGATATTTTTTCTCAGTTTAGGCCGGTAAGTATTTTTCTACATATTTTTGGTGATAAAAATTGCAATACGTGTATATTGATTGGTTTGTGCAAAAGTTATAGCGTCTACAAAATAGGGGATAGATTTATGGCATTTTTATTATAATTTTTTTTTACTAGTAATGGCGGCGATCTGCGATTTTGACACATTTTTGGGACCACTGACATCTATACAGGCGATCAGTGCTATAAAAATGTCACTGGCAGGTGAGTTAAATACTGGTGATATAATGTATTGGATATACAATAGTTTTATATTTAATACAATTTATGCACAATACAGTAGATCCATTCCACTGCATTTAAAGGCAGCTCGCCTTCTCATCATCAAGCAATGTAATCTAAGAAAATAAAGGTGTTATATATGGTTAGTGCAAGATCTAAGATGAGCATACAAAGCCCAGTAATAGTAACCCTAACCCATGCCAAATCATTACATACATTTTTCAGTAGAAATACATTAGTGAAAGGTTATTTTAAGTTGATTAACCACTTGCTTACTGGGCACATATACCCCCTTCCTGACCAGAGGACGTTTTGCGATTCGGCACTGCGTCGATTTAACTGACAATTGCGCGGTTGTGCGACGTGGCTCCCAAACAAAATTGGCCTCCTTTTTTCCCCACAAGTAGAGCTTTCTTTTGGTGGTATTTGATCACCTCTGCGGTTTTTATTTTTTGCGCTATGAACAAAAATAGAGCGACAATTTTGAAAAAAAATAATATTGTTTACTTGTTGCTGTAATAAATAGCTCAATTTTTTTTTTAAATGTTTTTTTTCTCAGTCTAGGCCGATACGTATTCTACATATTTTTGGTAAAAAAAAAAAATCGCAAAAGGCGACTGGTTTGCGCAAAAATTTTAGCGCCTACAAAATAGGGGACAGAATTATTTTTATTTTTATTTTTTTACTAGTAATGGCAGCGATCTGCGATTTTTATCGGTACTGCGACATTATGGCGGACACATCGGACACTTTTGACACATTTTTGGCACCATTCACATTTATACTGCGATCAGTGCTATAAATATGCACTAATTACTGTATAAATGTGACTGGCATTGAAGGGGTTAACACTAGGGGGTGAGGGAGGGGTTAAATGTGTACCCTATATAGTGTTACTAACTGTGTGTGTGGAGGGGGGTGACTGGGGGAGGTGACCGATCTGTGTCCCTATGTACAAGAGACACAGATCGGTCTCCTCTCTCCCTGACAGGACATTGATCTGTGTGTTTACACACACAGATCCACGTCCTTGTCTCTGTTACCGCCGATCGCGGGAGCCTGGCGGACATCGCGGCCGCCAGGCACGTGCATCGGCATTCCAGTGATGCGGCGGGCGCGCGCCCCCCAGTGGCCAGGAGGAGCGGATGCCTTAAAAACACGGCGGCTCAGAGATTTAGAATCACCCTGCGGCCGTATAAAGTCGTACGGCCGTCGGGAAGTGGTTAATATGAATACGAATAACTGTAAATTGTTTAAAATAATTGGTTCTTGCCTTATGCAGATGTGTTCCCAAAACAGAATACTGTGTGTTTTGGTGATTATACAAAAGCTGAGGAAGCCCTGTCAGTTAACATTGTCCTCTCCCCTGTGGCCAAAAGGGAGAAAAAATGTTTTGATGGAGTTGGAAATGTAACATTCGGGTCCAGATTTGCAAAATTTGGTCCTAACTGTGTATGACCATTAGAGATGGCCTGTCGGTTCACCCGGTGGTCGTTTCGCGGTGAACTTTGCTCGTTCGAGGGCCGCCAAACCGGTGGACATCTATCGATGTTCGCAGCGGTCCGCAATTTTACATGGAGAAGAACTTTGACCTATGACACATTCATCAGGTGGTGCAGGACAGCCAATTGAGACATTTCAGCACATGGACATACCCACTACTTTATAAATAGACCTGATCTGGCGGCCATCTTACATTCTGCTTTTTGTCAGTGTAGGGAGAGGTTGGTGTTTGGAGCAGGAACAGGCTGTATTCAATCAAATAGCTATCTAAAAAGGTCCACAAAAGTCCTTTTAAGGACTGGTATAGGTGTACTACTTGCTCTGCAGTATATAGGTGTGTAATACATTCATATACTTTTTGTCAGGACAGGTTGCTGTTTTCAGCAGGGACAGACTGTAGTGGCAGAGTATATAGTACAGTGTGCTGCGGAGTATATATCTTGTAATGCAGTAATTTGTGGGGTCAAATGTTATGTTGGCAACTGTTATGCCGCGTACACACGGTCTTTTTTCGGCATGAAAAAAACAACGTTTTTCAGCATGTCCAAAAAACGACGTTTTCAGAAGCCGAAAAACGATGTGAAGCCCACACACGATGATTTTAAATGACGTTTTTAAAAACGTCGTTTTTTTTTCATGCCGAAAAACGACCATGTGTACGCGGCATTAGGCTCCGTTTCCACTTTTTATTGCAACTTTGCCATGTATTTTTTTATGCAATGTCATGCGACCAGTGAAAACCATGTGAAAACAAGTCGTACTGAAGTCGGAACAAAGTAGTGCAGGAACCTTTTTTGGAGTCTCTAGTCTCGCACCAATTAAAACGGGGACCATTGAAATACATGGGTTTTGACTTGTCATGCGACTTCACATGTGTCAAGTCACACAAACACTCACAGTAGTGGAAACAGAGCCTAAGGCTGCATTCACACCTCCGCAACAAGTAACACCGCGCACGCTGCGTATTTTGCCGCAAATAGTGTAACTTTTTTTTTTTTTTTTTACAAATCCTTCCCATTGCTTTGTATGGCCGAACGCCAATGCCGCCTGAAAAAAAGGGTCCGGGACTTTTTTTCAGGCGGCAGGCCTACGGCGTCTATGAGATGTGAACCATCTCATAGACAGCAATAGGAATTCTCCCCTCCAGCGGCACGGGCGTCGGGCGTTTTGTCGCGGAGGTGCGACACCCCATTCACACTTCCGCGACAAAACGCCCGACGCCGGACGCTCGTGCCGCTGGAGGGGAGAATTCCCATTGCTGTCTATGAGATGGTTCACATCTCATAGACGCCGTACGCCTGCCGCCTGAAAAAAAGTCCCGGACCCTTTTTTTTAGGCGGCATTGGCGTTTGGCCATACAAAGCAATGGGAAGGATTTGTAAAAAAAAAAAAAGTTACACTGTTCGCGGCAAAATACGCCGCGTACACGACGTTACTTGTCGCGGAGGTGTGAATGCAGCCTAAGAATGGATCGACCCTCATCTTTTCCCATAAATAAAAAATAAATAAATAAATTGGCTTCACATGTACTTTAAATTGTTTATTTATTTTTTATTTTTTTTATTTTTTTTATCAGTTGTTGTAGCAAAAAGAAAGGACGAGTCCCGTGTCGTAGTCAGTGGATCCTGTCTTAAATTGTTTATTTGGCTGGCTGATCACAAGGCAGTCACCTGAATCTCTGTAAAGCATGATGACTTGAGTCACAATGTTCTAATATTGGGTGACATACTTATGAAGTCATATTAATATTTATAAAAGTTGAATTTATCCCACGCATCAGAAAAGAGGAGACACACTGGAAGATTGCTGTAGTGGAGATAACAATATTACAGAATGGAGCCCGAATCTCATAAACTCTACCATGTACACAGCTTCCACTCCCGGAATTTCTTAGACACTTTTTTTTCAAGTAAACCAGAAATGCCCTTTACTTATGAGGGTTTAAGGTATCCTATGGAGAAATTTCAGAATGCATTTTCCACAGGTAGGTATAGCTTTTTACTTATAAGGGTTTAAGGTTAAAGGTAGACCGATATGGGTTTTTCTCTGGCCGATGTCGATATTTAGAAATTGGGGTGGCTGATGGGCGATATATGATGCCGATTTTTGTGGCCGATATTGTAGGCCGGTTTAAAAAAAAACCCTCACCCACTCCACTCCTTCCTGCTTTATCCTGTCACTCTAGCACATACTTGATGTCCTCAGTACAGATGGCACTGGCAGGTGGCACTGGTTTGGGACTGGCAGATGGCACTGGTTTGGGACTGGCAGGTGGCACTAGTTTGGGACTGGCAGATGGCACTGGCAGATGGCACTGGTTTGGAACTGACAGATGGCAATATTAGCACTGGCAGGTAGCACTGGTTTGGGACTGGCAGATGGCACTGGTTTGGGACTGGCAGGTGGCACTGGTTTAGAACTGACAGATGGCACTGGCAGATGGCACTGGTTTGGAACTGACAGATGGCAATATTAGCACTGGCAGGTAGCACTGGTTTGGAACTGACAGATGGCACTGGTTTGGAACTGACAGATGGCACTGGCAGGTGGCACTGAAAAAATCTCACAGACCCAATTGTGCTACCGCAAGCTGACTGCCTGGTGTTCTGGTGTATTCCGAAAGCAGTGCCGGGAAAAGGTCATCCGGTGCCCAGGGCGAAGATGTAACATGACATACAATACATTTGTTTAACAGAGATCACCAAAAAGGGGGTTACAACAGAATTAAAAATGTGGAGTTACAAAATGGTGCTTCGTTATCTACACACATATATCTAAATTTACATTAAACATCTAAGGAAATATGACTATATGTTCAAAGATTTGGCCTGTCTACAACATATCTTTTAACTAACAGCATATACTGACAATGAAAATGCACCTTTAGGCTCCATTCACACCTAGGCAGACAAATTCGCTGCGTTTTGTCGCCGCAAATCGCGGTACAAATAGCGGCGTTTTGTACTGCAATTTGCGGCGACAAAACACCGGTATTGTCCGCCTAGATGTGCCCCAGATTGACCCCCTCTATGAAGATGGTTGCCATCTCCTAGCCGAACGCCGAAAGCCGCCTGAAAAAAAGGTCCGGGACGTTTTTTCAGGCGGCAGGCGTCCGGCGTCCAGCGTAGAGATGTGAACCATCTCCATAGAGGGACATGTGTTTTCATCCCTCTGGCGGCAGCGGCGTAGCACTACAGGCGTAAAAACGCCTAGATGTGAATGGGGGCTTACTGCATACCTTGCTCCGCCACTTGCCAAGGGGTGCAAACCTTAAACTTAAAAAACTTCCATAAACAATCGCCTTCTCACAAGGTACTGCTGGCTTGCCTGTGAATGCTGAAACAATGAGAGACCCTTTCTCCAAAACTAGAAGAAGGAGGAAGTGTCTGATGATTAAAACATTCCCCAATAAAACAAGAGTAAGGCTATAAAGGTTCCACCTGTCAGTCAGTGCTAAACAAAGGTTCAGCCTAGGTTCACATTGGAGCGATTTGTCATGCGATTTGAGAGATCAAATCGCATGACAAGTCACAGCCTATTGACGGCAATAGCACCGTTCCAATCGGTGCGACACCGATTTTGCAGCGCGGCACCGATTTGCAAAAGTAGTTCCTGCACCACTTTTGCCGATTTCAAGTGCGATTTCAATAGACATCTGTGTATGAAGCCACACAAATGTCTATTAAAGCGGTGGTTCACCCTCCATGACAACTTTTTAGCATAAAATTCGGCATAGTAGCGCGAGCTACAGTATGCCTGTCTTTATTTTTTTATCCCCGTACTCACTGTGCACTCGTAGATACAAGATTACGACTCCCCGCGGGGAATGGGCGTTCCTATGGAGAGGGAAGGTGATTGACGGCCGGCTCTGGCACGTCACGCTCCCCGAAGACAGCCGGAACAGGTCTCGGCTCTTCACAGCGCTATACGGTGCCTGCGCACAGACTATGCGCAGGCGCCGTGAAGCGCCAAGTCCTATTTCGGCTATTTCCGGAGAAGCGTGACGTGCCAGAGCCGGCCGTAAATCACCTTCTCTCTCCATAGGAACGCCCATTCCCTGCTGGGAGTCGTAATCTTGTCGCTACGAGTGCACAGTGAGTACCGGGATAAAAAAATAAAGACAGGCATACTGTAGCTCGCGCTACTATGCCGAATTTTATGCTAGAGAAAAAAAAAAAATTGTTTTTTATTAATATGGTGAACCCCCGCTTTAAGTAGCACCTGAAATTGCGCTGACTTTATTACTTTGAAATCGCGCTACTTCAAGTAAAGTAGCACAATTTCAAAGTAGCGTAAGGCTAGGTTCACACTGCTGCGAATTCAAAATCGCGGTAAAATCGCGATTTTACCGCGATTTTGCGGCTGCGATTTTGCCGCGATTTTGGCCGTGATTTAAGAGACATCTGTGCAGTGTTCAATGTAAATTGCGGCCCGAAATCGCAAAAAGTAGCACAGGAACTACTTTTTGAAATCGGTGCAGCGCGGCAGATGCGGCGTCGCACCAATTAGGACAGTGCCATTGCCGGCAAATGCCGCCGATTTGAGATGCGATTTGACATGTGAAATCGCATCTCAAATCGTACCAAATGTGAACCTGGGCTCAACATGAACCAGGGCTTAAAGTGACAAGCTGACAATTACATACTAAAAATAATAGAAATTAAAAAAGATTTAATTGGATCATTTAATAAGTCTTAATAACCCACAGCATTTGCATCAGTTTCTTCAACAATAATCCCCACCAATGGTGTCATGACCAGTCCATATTTTGCTATATAGAAATGTGTTACATTAACTGGTTATTGCGCAGTCATGCAACACTGTGTACCCAAAAGAAATGCATACCCTCCCAACTTTTGAAAAAGTCAACTGCGGGACATTTTCACCTGACGTCAAAGTTGTTGAGCAGAGGGGGGGCTGCTACCACAGGACGGCGAAAACAAATTCAATCTCACATCAAAGTTGTTGAGCAGGGGGGGGGGGGGGTGGTACCGCGGGACAGTGAAAAAAATTGCACCTCACATCAAAGTTGTTCAAGCACCGGACATTAGAGTAGACAAGTGGGGGGGACAGGGAGTGCCGCCGCCGACCTTAGCTGGACATTGGAGGCATTTTCTTACCTCCTCCTGCTGTGCTATCTCCACTGGCTCCTCTTGCTGTTAGGGAAAAATTCGCAGGACTATGCGGGAAAGTCCCGCAGAATCCGTGCAGGTTGGGAGGTATGGAAATGTATGTCGTTTTTTTCACACAAATAAAGCTTTCTTTTGGTGCTATTTGCACACCACTGGGTATTTTTGTTTTTATCATATGAATGAAAAAAGACAGGGAATTTTAAATCTTTATATATTTAGGCAAAAATGTATTCTGCTACATGTCTCGGGTACAAAAAAATCCCAATAAGTGTAAATTTAATTGGTTTGTGCAAAAGCTAAAGTGCTTACAAACGATGAAATATATATTGAATTTTTTTATATACTAGTATTAGTGGCGATCAGTGGGGGCAATTGAACCTTTCTAATCAACTTACAAAAAGGTTCCTACACTACTTGGGGGCGACTTCAGAGCGGCTTGTATTGACGTCTATTAACCACTTGCTTACTGGGCACATAAACCCCCTTCGTGCCCAGGCGAAATTTCAGCTTCCGGCACTGCGTCGCTTTAACTGACATTTGCGCGGTCGTGCGACGTGGCTCCTAAACAAAATTGACGTCCTTTTTTCCCCACAAATAGAGCTTTATTTTGGTGGTATTTGATCACCTGCGGTTTTTATTTTTTGCGCTTTAATCAAAAAAAGAGCGACAATTTAAAAAAAAAATATATTTTTTACTTGTTGCTATAATAAATATCCCAATTTTTTTTTTAAAAAGTATTCTTTTTCTCAGTTAAGGCCGATACGTATTTTTCGACGTATATTTGTAAAAAAAAAAAAAAATCGCAATAAGCGACTGGTTTGCGCAAAAGTTATAGCGCCTACAAAATAGGAGACGGAATTATTATTTTTTTTTTATTTTTATTTTTTTTTACTAGTAATGGCGGCGATCTGCGATTTTTATTGGGACTGCGATATTGCGACGGACGTATCGGACACTTTTGACACAAATTTGGGACCATTCACATTTATACAGCGATCAGTGCTATAAAAATGCAATAATTACTGTATAAATGTCACTGGCAGTGAAGGGGTTAACACTAGGGGGTGAGGAAGGGGTTAAATGTGTATCCTAGGTGTGTTCTAACTGTGTGGGGGGAGGGGGGTGACTGGGGGAGGTGACTGATGCTGTGTCCCTATGTACAAGGGACACAGATCGGTCTCCTCTCTCTCTGACAGCACGTGGAGCTCTGTGTTTACACACAGAGCTCCACGTCCCTGCTGTGTTACCGACAATCGCGTGTACCCGGCCGACATCGCGGCCGCCAGGTACACGCATCGGCTTCCCAGCGATGCGCCGGGGCAGTGTTTACCCGCTGCGCGCCCCCCAGAGGCGCGCGGGTAATGCACTTAAAATGACGTCCAAAGACGTCCAGTTGGCACCTGAGAGCCGCGCTGTTGACGTCTTTTGTCAATAGCGCGGGTCTCAAGTGGTTAACCACTTCAGATCCGCGCTATAGTAAAAATACGTCTGCAGCGCGGACCTGAAGTGCCAAGTGGCCGTATTTAAACGGCCTGTCGTTTCTCTGCTGGAAGCGCGTCCCCGCGATCGCGCTTCTGCAGAAAACTGTGTTGGCCGTGTCCCTCGGACACAGCCAATCACAGATCGTGCTGAATGGCCAATCACAGCGGCCATTCAGCATTCGATCTAGCCGTCCAATGAGAGATGATCTCGAATGTAAACAAATGAGATCATCTCTCATCGCCGGCTTTCTCTCCTTACACACAGACCGCGTGTGAGGAGAGAAAGCCTTTTACAGTGCAATCCATCGTTACAGTCTAAAAAAAAAAAACAGTGAGTGACATAAACACTACCCACAGTCCCTGCCAGTGCCACCTTCCAGTGCCACCTTCCAGTGCCATCAGCCAGTGCCACCAGCCAGTGCATTTATCAGAGCCACCTGCCCCTGCCATCAGTGCCACCTGCCCCTGCCATCAGTGCCACCTGCCCCTGCCATCAGTGCCACCTGCCCCTGCCATCAGTGCCACCTGCCAAAAGTGCCACCTGCCAAAAGTGCAATCTGCCAAAAGTGCAATCTGCCAAAAGTGCAATCTGCCAGTGCCACCTGCCCGTGCCACCTGCCCGTGCCATCTGCCCGTGCCATCAGTGCCGTCAGCCATCAGTGCCACCTGCCCGTGCCACCTGCCCGTGCCATCTGCCCGTGCCATCAGTGCCGTCAGCCATCAGTGCCACCTGCCGCCAGTGCCACCTGCCCGTGCCACCTGCCCGTGCCATCTGCCCGTGCCATCAGTGCCGTCAGCCATCAGTGCCACCTGCCATCAGTGCCACCTGCCACCAGTGCCACCTGCCGCCAGTGCCACCTGCCGCCAGTGCCATCTGCCCGTGCCATCTGCCCGTGCCATCAGTGCCGTCAGCCATCAGTGCCATCAGTGCCACCTGCCATCAGTGCCACCTGCCATCAGTGCTACCTGCCATCAGTGCCATCTGCCCGTGCCATCTGCCAGTCCCATTTGCCGTCAGTGCCACCTGTCAGTGTCATCAGTGCCACGTGCCATCTTTTGTCATGGCTAAAAGATCTTTTTCACTTACGGAGGCATACGAAATTATTGCGGCCGACGAGAGCAACGGGGAGCTCTGCGATTCGGATTCCTCCGCAAGGTCAGACGCCGGATCTGATGTTGACTATGAGCCGATAGTTAGCAGTGAAGAGGAAGAGGAGGAAGAGGAGGAAGAGGGGGAAGATGAGGAAGAGGAGGAAGAGGGGGAAGATGAGGAAGAGGAGGAAGAAGAGGAAGAAGAGGAGAAAGAGGAAGAAGAGGAAGAAGAGGAGGAAGAGGGTCCGCCCGCCAGACGAAGGCGTATTGCTAAGGAGGCAGTGCCATCCACCAGCACTGCTGTGCCATCCACCAGCACTGCTGTGCCATCCACCAGCACTGCTGTGCCATTCACCAGCACCGCTGTGCCATCCACCAGAACCGCAACACCTCGTCAAGCAAGGTCACGTACCAGTAGGTCCCATGCCAGCCTTCCCTATTCCCTTCAGTACCCCTTGTGGCTTCCTCCTAATTCAGGAGAAGCCAACATTCCCCCTTTCACTGCCCAGCCAGGAGTCCAAGTGGACACAGAAAATTTTGCCCCAATAGATTTTTTCAGTTTAATTTTTACTGAGGACTTGCTTTCCTCAATTGTTTCCCAGTCCAATCTCTATGCCCAACAATTTATTTCCAGTCACCCCACATCCTATTATGCCCGTCCCTTCCAATGGAGACCCCTTACAGTGGAAGAGTTAAAAATTTTTTTGGGCCTCGTATTCTGTATGGGACTAAACCACAAAAACGAAGTACGTTCATATTGGTCAAAACGCCCCATATACCACATGCCCGTCTTTTCCTCAAAAATGCCCAGGTCCAGATATCAAATGATCATGCGATTCCTACACTATAGTGACAATACCCAGTGCCCTCCCCGAGATGACCCAAATTTTGACAAACTTTATAAGATTCGGCCACTACTAGATTATTTTTCCCAAATTTTCCCCCAGTTGTTTACCCCGGACCAAAACATCTGTGTTGACGAGTCACTTGTCAAATTTTCTGGCAGGCTCGGCATAAAGCAATTTATGCCCTCCAAAAGGGCCCGCTATGGAGTGAAGCTCTACAAATTATGTGACCGTGCCACCGGATATACCTATGCCTTCAACATATATGAAGGAAAGGACAGCCAGCTACACCCCCCTAATTGCCCAGACTACATAGGAACCAGCGGGAAAATTGTTTGGCAACTCCTAAACCCGCTCATGGAGAAAGGCTACCACTTGTATGTGGACAATTTCTACACAAGTTTGCCCCTTTTCCGAAACCTGTATAGAAAGAAGACACCCGCATGCGGCACCGTACGGTCGAACCGGAAGGGCTTTCCTCAAAGCCTCGTCACCAAGAAGCTAAGAAAAGGGGAGACGGCGAGTGCACGCAATGAGGAAGTTCTGGCCGTGAAATGGAGGGACAAAAGGGATGTGTACGTGCTTTCTACCATCCACAACAATACATGCGTTACCATCAGAAGGAGGAATGGGCAAATCCAGAAACCTAAATGTATCCACGAATACAATAAGTTCATGGGGGGTGTCGATTTCAATGATCAAATGATCGAGCCCTACCTTTCCACAAGACGATCATACCAGTGGTATAAAAAAGTTTCAATTTACTTATTCAATTTGGCCATATACAACACGTACGTATTATATCGAAAATCCACTCCAAGACCCAAATCCTACCTTTACTTCCAGGAGGAAATCACCACTGCCCTTTTATACACCAGCAACCCACCAGCAACCATTCGATCCGATGTGGTAAGCCGACTCTACGAGCGCCACTTCCCAGATAAAATCCCTCCCGGACCAACAGGCCGAAATTCCCAAAAAAAATGCCGGGTGTGCTCCAAAGATGGAGTGAGAAGAGACACCCGTTTTTATTGTGCCCAATGCCCTTCCCAACCAGGCCTCTGCATAGACGGCTGTTTCCGCCGTTATCATTCCTTACTAAATTATTAGTCACTTCCTGCCATTTACCTTTACACCCCTTATGCCTCTGCTTGCTCTGTATTTGACCCTGGCTTGTTATTTGACCACGATTCTGCCTACCGATTTTGTTTATACCTCTGCCTGATATGGAACTGACCCTGGACTGTTATTTGACCACGCTTATGCCTACCGATTCTGTTTATACCTCTGCCTGATCTGGAACTGACCCTGGACCGTTTGACCATTCTTTTTGCCTGCCTCTTGGACTGATCTTTTACCCTGCCAGTGGACTAGTGGGATTCAAAGCACAGGGGTCTCACATGTGAGGGGCTCCAGAATTGTTTTTCTGGATGAAGAAAACTATTGTTTTTGTTTTCTCATTCTAGATTAGGGTCTGGTTGCCCGGAGGCTTCAAAGAGATTTGGGTGGGAGAAGCCTCTACCCCTGTCCCCATTCTGTCCTGAACGAGGCCCTACTTCTGCCTGCTGCCTGTAGGACCTATGCCATCATGCCTGTTGCCTGGACAATTGCATTTTCTTTTGCTGACCAAGTCCCTGCCTGCTGCCTGGACCAGTGCTATCGTCCCGTGGACAACTGCGCTACTAAAACCACAGGTACATTTTTTGTTTACCCTTTGCTTAGCATAATGTATTTTGGTGTGTAATTCTTGTCATGTGTATGCTATGTGTCCCTAGAACACCGGTTGGTCTTCCTTGCATGTTGGGCCTCTGTATGTGGTCAGGCTGTGAAAAAGTCCCACACATGTGGTATCGCCATACTCAGGAGGAGCAGCAGAATGTATTTTGGGGTGTAATTTTTGCTATGTACAGGCTATGTGTTGGCAATATCTTATAAATGGACAACTTTGCATAAAAAAATTGCGTTTTCATTTTTTTTCCACATTTTCCAGAAACGTTTGGAAAAAAATGAATCGTTCAAAAGACTCATTATGCCTCATAGATTATATGTTGGGGTGTTAGCTTTCCAAAATGGGGTCACTTTGTGGGCATTTCCATTGTCCAGGTGCTCTAGGGCCTTCAAAAGTGTAATAGGTAGTCAACAAGTTAGATGTGTAATTTATGCTCCTAGAACACCTGATGGTGCTCCCTGCATATTGGGGCTCTGTATGTGGCCAGGCTGTGAAAAAGTCCCACACATGTGGTATCGCCATACTCAGGGGGAGTAGCAGAATGTATTTTGGGGTGTAATTTTTGCTATGTACAGGCTATGTGTTGGCAATATCTTATAAATGGACAACTTTGCGTAAAAAAAATGCGTTTTCATTTTTTTCCCACATTTTCCAAAAACGTTTGGAAAAAAATGAATCGTTCAAAAGACTCATTATGCCTCATAGATTATACGTTGGGGTGTTAGCTTTCCAAAATGGGGTCACTTTGTGGGCATTTCCATTGTCCAGTGGCTCCAGGGCCTTCAAAAGTGTAATAGGTAGTCAACAAAAAATTCATTTGGATACAATGTTGTATGACTGAGTAATTAACATTCAAAGTGTGAGAGTGCTGAAAGCTGAAAATTGCTCCGGGAACGAAGGTGGTTTAAGTGCCCAGTAAGCAAGTGGTTAAAGAAGTCGTTTGCAAGCTGCACTGAAGTCGAGGTGTGCAGGGGTGCTTTAAAGTCAGATGACATTGGCTGGGAAGGGCTACAATTTTAGGGAAAGCATGGGGGTTAAAGGGGTTGTAAAGGTTTGTCTTTTATTTTCTAAATTGGTTCCTTTAAGCTAGTGCATTGTTGGTTCACTTACCCCTTCCTTCGATTTCCTTTCTAAATGTTTTTTTTTCTTTATTTGACTTTCTCACTTCCTGTTTCTCCTCAGTAAGCTTTCCATCATCATCCGAGCGGTGGAAAGTCATTTAGAACAGCTTACTGAACACCTTACTGAGGAGGAACAGGAAGTGAGAAAGTCAGACAAAGAAAACAAAGAAAAAAAAACCATTTAGAAGGGAAAT
The DNA here is from genome assembly GCF_905171775.1 of Rana temporaria. NCBI lineage: Eukaryota > Metazoa > Chordata > Amphibia > Anura > Ranidae > Rana > Rana temporaria. The sequence goes on from NC_053498.1 coordinate 119,725,619, forward strand.
GGAAGGAAAAGGTAGGTGAACCAACAATGCACTAGCTTAAAGGAACCTATTTAGAAAATAAAAAATTAACCTTCACAACCCCTGTGTGCCTAACAAAGTGTAATTTGTGCTTCTTTTTACTACGAATCAATTTGCTTATTTTCCCTGCTTTGTACTAATTAAAATGCATATAGCGGGCCAGATTCAGAGATGAAATACGCCGGCGTATTTTCAAATTTCCCGCTTCGTATCTTTAGTTTGAATCCTCAAACCAAGATACGACTGCATTTGGGTAAGATCCGACAGGCGTACGGCTTCGTACGCCTTCGGATCTTAGGATGCAATACTTCGGCGCCCGCTGGGTGGAGTTCGCGTTGTTTTCCGCATCGGGTATGCTAATTAGCTGTTTACGGCGATCCACGAAGGTACGTGAGGTCGTCGCATTCTCTTACGTCGTCGCTAGTCGGCTTTTCCCGGCGTAAAGTTACGGATGCTATTTCAATGGCTTATATTTAGACTAGCCATGTTAAAGTATGGCCGTCGTTCCCACGTCGAATTTCTGCAAAACTGGTGTTTCTGCAAAACTGAAAACGCACCAAAAAATGCATAGGTGTTAACCAGGCCTAACATAAGGAGGCTGAACACCAAGAGATCATATACCCAAACGACGGCGCGGCTTTTCGTTTATAGGCGCGATCGCTCCCCGGAGCTGAAGAACGGGGAGAGCCGTATGTAAACACGGCTTCCCCGTGCTTCACTGTGGCGGCGTATCGATCGAGTGATCCTTTTTATAAGGGAGACTCGATCGATGACGTCAGTCCTACAGCCACACCCCCCTACAGTTGTAAACACACACTAGGTGTACCCTAACTCCTACAGCGCCCCCTGTGGTTAACTCCCAAACTGCAACTGTCATTTTCACAATAAACAATGCAATTTAAATGCATTTTTTACTGTGAAAATGACAATGGTCCCAAAAATGTGTCAAAATTGTCCGAAGTGTCCGCCATAATGTCGCAGTCACGAAAAAAATTGCTGATCGCCGCCAATAGTAGTAAAAAAACATTTTTTATAAAAATGCAATAAAACTATCCCCTATTTTGTAAACGCTATAAATTTGGCGCAAACCAATCGATAAACGCTTATTGCGATTTTTTTTTACCAAAAATAGGTAGAAGAATACGCATCGGCCTAAACTGAGGAAAATTTTTTTTTTATATATATGTTTTTGGGGGATATTTATTATAGCAAAAAGTAAAAAATATTAAATTTTTCTCAAAATTGTCGCTCTATTTTTGTTTATAGCGCAAAAAATAAAAACCGCAGAGGTGATCAAATACCACCAAAAGAAAGCTCTATTTGTGGGGAAAAAAGGACGCCAATTTTGTTTGGGAGCCATGTCGCACGTCTGCGCAATTGTCTGTTAAAGCGACGCAGTGCCGAATCGCAAAACCTGGCCTGGGCATTAAGCTGCAAAATGGTCCGGGGCTTAAGTGGTTAAAGTGAAAAAACAAGAGGGTTTACAACCCCTTTAACTCAACACGTAAAAAATAACTAAAATATCAGTTTTTAATTAACTGACTTTAATTATACTGTATGCCAATTCCTTGCATGGTTTATATTGATAGTGCTGCATAATTTTTAGGTGGCAGCTTCAGTCCGAAACAGATGAATATTTGATAATATAGGATTTGTGTGAACAATATTTATTGTACAATTACTGTAGGCAGGATAGTGTCATTCTTGCTGGCAATTTAGCATACTCAGATGAAACACAAACAAATGGCCTTCGCAGAAAGGAGCACATGGAAGGGCGCTGCATGTCAAACAAAACCAAAGAAAATTCCCAGCTCAACCTACAGTACCAACCAGCCAATGGCTCTGCAGCTTGCACATATATTTGCAAATGTGTGCAACCTATTCCCAGTTATAGGTGGGGTCAGTGGCCATTTATTTGAGCTGTTGGAATACTGGTGAGTGGACATACTGGACACCTTTGCTTTGATTGTGCTATATGCTGGGTGTCCAGTGCACCCCTGTCCCTTCAAGGAGAGGTGTGCACCCTACAGGCTCACCTTCCCTCTACCTATCCATTATTATGCATGTGCTTCTACTATGGAGGCTCTCAAAAATGTATAGAGTTAGGACTGCAGATAATACTGGGGTGCTGTAAAGTGGCTCTGTAGCTTACGCATGTATTTGCAAATGTGTGTAAATTAAACCCCTGTTTTTAACACAAACTGTTGGACAGGATAATTTGGTTGGTTGCAGACAGGTTGGTAAGTTGAGCTGGGAATATTATTTGGTTTTCTGGATCACAATTGTGCTTTAACTGTTCGGAATTTGGATGCATGTGGATTAAGATCATACTACAGCTCTCCTTGAAGGTTATTTTAAATCTTTTGCTGCAGGTAACTTTAAAGGAGACATGTTGATTGACATCAGTGTTGGTCCCATCATTCACCATCTCTATGAAGCGCAGGAATATTTCAGAGATATCATCCTCCTAAAGCCTACTGAGCACTGTATTGTAGAAGTGAAAAAATGGATCAACAGCCGAACCGGAGCATTTGATTGGTCACACGCCTCTACAATTGCTACAGAAGTGGCAGGAAAGAGGTGAAGTATCTGCCAGTTTTGTGTCAGCGTCAAGCTGAATGCCAGGAGTGATGATCCAGTAGACATTATTTATAAAAGAAAAATGTAATTAGACATTTCTACTTGTGGGAAGATTTGTAATTCAGATGGTAATATTACAGGGAAATAAGAAAATAATAAAACATACTCCTAATGCCTTAATACACTAACATACAATTATAATAATGCTAGAAGTGGTGAGCACAGAGCGCCATGCCAAATAGATACATACAACACTCAACACAAAAATTAAGTCTACCAAAAGCTGGGTTCATACTATTGCGAATTGGATGTTGGATTCCCCGTATCAAATTTGCATGTCAGATGATTTTGACCGGCTCTCTATGGAGCCGGGTCACACATCTCCGGAGCTGCTCTGGAGCAGATTACACAGGAGTCCTGTGCATCTTCTGGACCATTTCAGGTCCGAATTCAACCTAAAATTCAGACTGAAAGTGGACCTGAAACAGTGAACAGGGACACACGGGACCCCTGCTGTGAGCCACTCCATGCGGTAGTGTGAACCCAGCCTAAAGAACTGCATAAAATAGTCAATGACTCTAGTGGCATCGCTGGGGGGGCAGGGGGTGCGGGCCGCACCTTGGTGACACCCGCCAAAGGGGTGACACCCATGGGTAGCGGCACTGCTAACACCACCCGCTGCCCTGATTTGCACCTCTCGGGTCTCGTGCTGTGTCACTCAGGGGAGTGGACTGAAGCTGCCACCTCCTTCTCTCTGTTTACATCCACACAGGAGAAGGAGGAGCCTGAGGGACACACAACACTGTGTGTAATCAGTCCGCGCTGTTCTAGGGTCTGTATACATTACTACCGTATAGGTAGATGGACATTAGCAGGGGGTGCTATCTATGGGAGGGGAGAGGCGTGTCTATACTAATGGGGGGTCTACACTGAGGAGTGGGGAGTGTCTATACTGATTAGAAGGTCTACACTGAGCGGGGTGTCTATACTGATGGGGGGTCTGCACAGAGGGGGTGTCTATAATAATAAGGGGGTCTGCACTGGGGGGGGGTGTCAATACTGATGGGGGGTCTGCACTGAGGGGGGCGTGTCTATACTCATGGGGGGATTCTATACTGGGGGTGTCTGCACTAAGAGGGTGATTCTATATTGAGGGGGGTGTCTATACTGATGGGGGTGTCTGCACTAAGAGGGGGGTTATTTATCGATGAAGGGTCTGCACTGAAAGGGTGTCTGGGGGAGGTCTATACTGATGGAGGGGGTGTCTGTACTGAGGGAGGGGGTCAGTACTTAGTGGGGGGGTCTATGCTGAGGAAAGAGGGTCTGTACTGAGGGGGAGGTCTATACTAATGGAGGTGGGTCTGTACTGAGGGGGGTCTATACTGAGGGAGAGGGGTCGAGTACTGAGGAGGGAAGTCTATATTGATGGAGGGGGGTCTTTACTGAGGGAGGGGGGTCTGTATTTAGTGGGGGGGTCTATATTGATGTAGGGGGTCTGTACTTAGTGGGGGGTTTATATTGATGAAGGGGGTCTATATTGATGGAGGGGGTCTGTACTTAGTGGGGGGGGTCTATAGTGAGGAGGGGGATCTGTGCTTAGTGAGGTGGCTCTATACTGAGGCAGGGGGGTCTGTAGTTAGTGGACGGGGGTCTGTACCGAGGGGGGGCTATAGTTGGTAGAGGGGGGTAACACCAATTTTTTCGGCACTGGGTGACACTAACCCTAGTGACGCCACTGAGTGACTCAGTGACTGATTGTCAACAAGAAACTGTTAACACAATACACATTTTGGCCAGAAGTATTGGTGGTTAGTAGCTGACTAAAATTACTCAATATATGTTTATAACTTTCAAAAAGATTACAACATAAAGAGAAAAAAATTACACTCCATCCAGATTCATAACATAGCCAAGGGTATTTGTAAAAATTGTGAACAGCTTTGTAACGGTCACCACCGTTTAGGACCTTCCATCCCATCCAAGACAGCTTATCAACACTCCAACCAACAGGACCCAATCCATCCCATTTTCCCAGAATCAAGACGAGACACGCAGCTCTGTACTTGTTCCAAAAATGAAGACAACTTTTATTGGTAGCTTTCAGTCTTATATACAGTACAAGGCATGAAAGGAACAATCAACTCCCCACCCACACATCACACCGTGGGGGGCTTCAATCACATTCTTTGAGCCAATTACTAAACATTCTAGACATGTCGGCGCCGGCCTATAATTATCATGATCTAATCACTGCACATTCCTTCATTAACAGCATAACAAACAAAACACCATCACACACAATGATCTCTTCTTAATCCACATCCCTAGACAGACGTTCTGTCTTCGCATACAGCTTGACTGAAAGATATTCACACCTCTGAGCATCAATAGGCTTAAAGCAGTGTTATCACACAATGAAAGGTCTTCCAGGAGCCTGACTCAATTAGCATGTCACTAGTCAGGGCTAATCATAGAAATTAGTCACTATTGACTGGTTGGGTCACAATTAACCAACATCTTGCAGTATCTCAAAATCCTGCAATATGAACTATCAGTGATGTCCCCTGTCCTGTAATTTAGAACATAATTTCTCAGTCACCCTATGGCCCTATCGGACATAAGGTGACCATAGACATAAGACTCCTTGGTGACGCCGGTATAGGAGTACCCCTCATCCTTACAAAGTCTCTGGGTGTCCCGGGTCATTCCGTTACAAGCTTCATAAATTATAATGGCAACTAGAGTTTTAATGTGCTTTTAGAACACTGTGGAATATTAGTAATTAATAGCTTACACATGGGAATCTGCCCACCGCTCCGCCTTCCACTGCCTCATTGAATCCACTCTGACAGCTGCACACACTCATCGCCCCGCCTGCTTTCTGCTCTCTGACGACAGACTGCTTACTAAACAGCAGGCAAACTAAAGCTTCCATGCTGCGCCCTCTCTTTTATGGGGCACAAGGTGGAAGTTTTAGTTTGCCTGCTGGAGGAAAAAGGTATTTTAAAAATCTGAATCCCCAGCGAGCAGCTGGGGATCCGGATTTTGCCACCCCCTCCCCTCTACCCTTGCGCCCTAAGCAGCTGCCTGACCTGCCTTTTGCTGGCACCCGCCCTGGGTGGAGCCAAATCTCCTCTCCCACTGACACCCAGAAGTCTCATCTGGTTATCAGGGGGAGACTGCAGCGGCTCTGATGATTGACCTGTGAACTGACCAATAGGATGCTTCACATCACAGAGCTGCCTGCACTGCATCTGCCTCCCTTTGCTAGCACCAACATGAGTGCTGGATAGAGGCTTCTTTTAGTGGCAGCTACAAAAATGCAGATAGCATTCCAGTAACTGGCATACCATTCTGCCTCTTGAATTTGTGCAGCCTGTAAGTGGTGCAACTCAGTGAAGATCGCACTTCTAATGTGTGCAGTGAATGCACAGTGGTCCCTATCCCCCTTGGAGCCCATGTGCACTGCACACACTACACAAATTATGGTTGCACCCTTGGAGGGAAGTGAAGAAAAAGATAGGAGAGGAGAAGAAAGGAGAAAAGAGGAAAGGGGAAGGGAGAGAAGAAGAAGAAGAGAAGAGATACGCGACGGGCGAAAGAGGAGAGGACTTTTAGTTTAACACAATTAAAATGTGAATGCTTACTATGGCAATCATTCCATTCTTCCTTTCCCCGGTATTCATACAACAAATAGTAATCTACAGCTCGAAAATGTTAGCAGTATTTACCAGCTCAGACCTAATATAGTTAATGCCTCACAGAATATCAGTTCAATGTTGTATGTTACATGGGATGTGCTTCTTCCTTCCAGTGACCAATGTGAGGAGAAGGAAATTGGACTCAGGAAGGTAATTACACATGTTGTAAAATTCGATCTCAACAAGGAAAATCTCACAGACCCAATTGGGCTTCCACAAGCCGACTGCCTGGTGCTCAGGAGTATTCTGGAAGCCATCAGCAAAGACCTTGATGGTTTTGTGAGGAACCTCAAAAGATTCTCAAAGCTTCTGAAACCTGGTGGGAACTTGATGTTTTATGGAGTTTTAAATTGCACATTCTATGTGGTTGGGGGGGAGAGGTTCCATGCTGTAAAGTATAATGAAAGCGACTTGAGAAGTATGCTCAGTAATGAAGGGTATGTTATAACCCAGTTTGAGATTTTCCAAAGAAAGTCTGAGAGTGATCTGATTGATTTTGATTCAATTGTGTTCTGTACAGCTTATAAAGAACAGAAGCTTTAGACCCTATTCACGACATTGCAATTATTACAAAGTGAAAACGCATTTTAATCAAACAGCATAATGTGCTTTTGTTGCAATTTTAATGCATAAAGCTAAAATGTAATGCAAAGCAAAATGTGGGCTACGTGTTACTTGAGTGCATTTTACATGCATTTTCTTCCTGCAAAATCTGCCATGTGACTTTGAAGCATGTACAAATTAAAATGCATATTGTTTTTTTTGTGCATTTTGCATGTGTTGCCATTGACTATAATGAAATGCATGTTTTTACCAAAAACTCACAAAAGATTCAGAATGCAGTATTTGTCAATAAACATAATGTACTGCCCTCTAACACAACACATTGATGTCAACAGCTTCATAAATAATAATGGCAACTAGAGTTTTAATGTGCTTTTAGCACACTGTGGAATATTAATAATAAATAGTCCCTATAACGTAAAGTTACAGTATAAATAGGTAATTTTATTGATTACATAAGGCTAAAACCGCAGTCCTGTAATAAAAGGCTGGCATGTTTCAGACCAAACAGCCTTAGTTGTGGCTACCTACTGGATTTTTTCATTAAAAGTGCATTTAATGGACTACAGCAGAATCCAGCAGGATGCTATGACTTAGGCTGTTTTGGCTGAAGCATTGATATTGGAAGTAAGTTGGCTCTGAAGCACCATCGTCTGATTGGAATATAGGAATTGCGCACTTCTCTTTGATTTTTAGCATGCTGTGATCCTGTATTATAGGGCATTTACGACCTCATTCACATGGGTATACTTAAAGTGGAGTTCCACCCTAAAATGGGACTTCCGCTTTTTGGAATCCTCCCCTCCTCCGGTGTCACATTTGGCACCTTTCAGGGAGGAGGAGGGAGCAGATAACTGTAAAATGCAGGTATTTGCTCCCACTTCCAGGCATAGATAGTTGCAGTATCCGCGGATATCTATGCCATATCCGGCCCCTCCTCTGTCCCCCCGCTGTCTTCTGGGAGACACACAGGTCCCAGAAGACAGCAGGGACCATTCAGATTGCGCAGCGCGATTTGCATATGCGCAGTAAGGAACCAGGAAGTGGATTTCCTCAACGAAGATGGCGCCCCAGAGCCGAGCGACAGATTGGCTTTGGGTGCCGACATCGCAGGCGCCCTGGACAGGTAAGTGTTCATATTTTTAAAGTCAGCATCTACAGTATTTGTAGCTGCTGACTTTAAAAAAAAAAAGGGCGGAACTCCGCTTTAAGCATACAACTGTGTGATGGTCGTGTTTTGCCTGCAGGTCTTCTGTGCATCCACTTGTAGGCAGGCAGTCCTATGTATGTCAATTGGGATGCAGTGACTGCACGGATGTAACCATTGCTCCCACACTTTTTTTCCCAGGACTTGACCCCTGCATAAGTGCATAACTGTGCAAATGAAACAGTAGAAGATATGGTTACCCATACACCAAACAATCAAAATCAATGAAAAGTAAAGGTGCAAACTGACATCATCACATATGTTACAGCTGATTGGACCCGAGTTCCGATGTCTGCTTAGTTGGAATATATGATAAGGTGTTACATGGCCAATTTTAATAAAGAATACTTGGATTTTAAATACTTCTGTTAATGGTTAATATTCTCTGGTAAGTAATTTGGCACTTCTGAATGTCCTGATGGGCTCATGTGGAGTGGCACATTTGCTTGGAGTGGCCTAAAGCCTAAAATAAAGTGTTCTTTGATCATTTTAGATGTAATGGTCAATTTATTCTGATAAGGGGCTGGTTTTGGATTACCACGGTCATTTGGACACTGTTCAGTCAAGATTTGCACTTTAGACTGTACTTTATTTCTGGACTTTTTTTTATGTTTATTGCTTTTATACATTCATTTTTTGTGAATGTCAGGTATGAACTTTTATTTGCACTTTTATTTGCACTGTGGATGTTTGCATTTTGCACCTTTACTTATCATCAATTTTGATTGTATGGTGTTTGGGTATCCATATCCTCTGTTTAATTTGTACAGTTTTGCACTTATGGCACTTTATTGTTAACACTATTGTATTTTATAATGAATAGAATGGTATAAGAAGTGGTTGGTGACAACTTATTGGTTACATTTGTGGATGTGAATTTTTTTTATGGTTTATTAGGTTTTAAAACCTTAGAGCCGGGTGCCAGTCCAGGCATGTGGGCAGATCCCAACCATATGGTCATGATCCTTCCCGAGCCTGGACCGGCTCTGTGATGTCAGTCGACAGCTTTGGCTGTACTTCTCTTTTAAATTTGGTATCATTAATGTATGTGTTGGCCACTTTACCTTGGTACTAAAATACTGCCTATGTACTGTATTTATTAGATTGATGTAAACAAGCTGTGGCCATTATTACCTAGGCAAGCTACCTTGTAGAAGCCCTAAGATGTCAGAAATGTGTTAGCGTCTATGATTGGCTTTCGAGCTAATAAAATGAAAATCGAAATATTCTGTTTAAAATTACTGCTTTTGGAACTGTGAGTGTTCCCGGCTGGGCTGCTTTACCACTAGATTATTTGTGGACTGTCTTTGCATTATTTCTTCATTGCACTGGTACTGAGTATGTTATTGACGCCACACCAACTTCAATCCTCCACACACAGCACACAGGAACAGAGCTGAGGCTGTCAATCAGCTGGAGATCCCTCCCCGTCACCGTTTTTCTTTTGGTGTCAGGGAAACTTGGCAGATGTGATTCATGCTGATAGCAGAGAAACAAAGTAGCAAACAAAAATGACACTCACTGCTCTTAATTGAGACAAGTACACACACTATAGAATAATATGCTATGTTCATATTCTGTGGTTTACAACCACTTTAAGGTTTTCTCCCATTTCTGTGTCTGTGAGACAGGAAAGAAAGAGAATTTCCCTCTGTGGGATACAGCAAAACCCAAAGGGCCTGGGCCATGTAGTTTTTTTCAATTACTTTTATCTGTATTGTCGGGACCCCGACAATTCATTATAGCCACAGGTAGTTTTAAAGAACTTTTTTTCCTTTAGAAATGTCATTTGTTCTAAACACAGGAAAAATGTGCCACTTAACAGGCATACTATAGACACCCCCAGAGGACGAAATTTAAAGGAATATTTCACTTTTATTGTTTCACTTTAAGCATTATTAAAATCACTGCTCCCGAAAAAACGGACGGTTTTAAAACTTTTTTTGCACTTTTTTTGCATTTTCCTGGGCAGGACCCAGGTTCCCAAACACATTTTATGACAATAAGTTGCATATTACCCTTTAAAATTTGCACTTTTGATTTCTCCCATAGACTTTTAAAGGATGCTAAGTGGCTTTCGTATTTGCCGCGAACACCCCAAATTGTTCGCTATTCGGCAAACAGGCGAACACCCGATGTTCAAGGCAAACTTACGTTTGACTTGAACATCGTGCTCATCCCTATCCGGTGGTTATTAAATGACACCAAAAGAAAGCTCTTCCTCAAAAAATATATAATTCACTGTACAGTGGTGCATGATAGAGTTCTATCAGTTGAAGTTTTACAGCCAAGTCAACTGAAAATAGCCAGGTATTGAAGGGATATACAGTATACAGGCTTCTAATAAAGTAGTTAAACGTTGCACACTGATCAGTAGTGAAATGGTAAATGAAGACTCCTTGGCAAATATACAGCTTAGGGAAGGACTTTACTATCGGGACACTGTAGTTTGTTATGGTCTGCATTGCTGTCCAGTTTGATGGTACAGTGTTTCTGGGTGTAAGAATGTTCAATAATTCTACAGTTTCCAGATTTTCAAGTATATAGAGTTCCTGGCTTCATGACATAAATGTCATTAAACAAATTCAGTGTGTTCACCGATCTGATTACTGATTAATGGCTGATGCAATGAAATGAATCTTGATACTGTCTTTACCGTGTTGCTGTGCTGCTTTTTGTAACCAAATCAGTTTAATAAATGGGATTCAGAATCTATTAATAAAGGTGTCTTCAGTTCTTTTGAACAATAGTTTGTTTTCTGGCTTATCTTTTGAATTATTCAGTTACCTCTCGATATATAAAAGATAAAATCCACCAGGCATGTAGCTCTCTTCTCTCCCTCCATACTGTGAAAGTTGAGTTGGGAAAAGTTAAAAATGTGTCCAGTTTTAATTGCCGTTTCTCTAGTACGGATATTTCCCCTCACAATCTGTCTCAGTGGTAGTGGTCAGCTGGACAGGGAGTTAGGAAAAACTTCCCCAACAGTGATCCATATGTGAAATGTTAAGCTGACCAAACAAAACATAATAATTTGTACAAACTCTTTTAGATTTCCTAAGAACTATGTTGCTTGAGGGCCTACCCGGTCAGATGTGAAGGAGATCTAATGATATCAAACTGAAACGACCATCCTGAAAACAGAGGTGGTACCCTTAAACACCATCGGTCACCCACATATTATGCTGTTTTAATAATTCTACCCTCAAGAATTTACATCAATTCACTCATTCACTCAAACTATAAACACCTGCCCCAGACACAGTTGTACCCTAATTATTAAATAATGTAAGTTAGAATAATGTAACTTCAGAAACTTTCACTTCCGTCATGTTCTTGGAAATCAGCATCTGCCTTGACAAATTCTAGGGTGATTGGATTTAAATGTATACTTGTAGGTCTCGTACACACGACCGAGAATCTCGTCGTAAATTAAACGTCGTTTTCCTCGACGAGTTTCTTGTCAGGCTTGTCGAGAATCTTGTATGAAAATGATAGGTAATCTGGAAAAAGGCGCCCTCCTGACTACCCACCGTTGCGCTGGCTGGAAGAAGGTATCTGAAATAACCTAGCTGCTGCTTACAGAGTATATAATGTGAAAAATAAATAAAGTGACTGCACCCTCTGAAAAGTGTCAACAATATTAACAGCGCTGAATGAATATGTGTATATTCCTCTCCCCCACATATGCAGCCATGTCTCCCCCCCATATGCAGCCACGTCTCCCCCGCCATCTAGCTGATCGGCGCTCAGGCCAGGGAACATAACAGCTTTCATTTGAATAGCTGCTGTTCCCCGCTGCGTGTCGTCATGGCCCCTCCCCTTTGTCGGGCACTTTTCCCAGGATTGGACAGGTGATCTGTCTATCAACGTGCCCGGACAAGGGGCAGGGGCCATGACGACGCGCGGCGGGGAACAGTAGCTATTCCAATTAAAGCTGTTATGTTCCCTGGCCTGAGCGCCGATCAGCTAGATGGCGGGGGAGACGTGGCTGCATATGGGGGGGGGAGACATGGCTGCATATGTGGGGGAGACATGGCTGCATATGGGGGAGACGTGGCTGCATATGGGGGGGGAGACATGGCTGCATATGGGGGGAGACATGGCTGCATATGGGGGGGAGACATGGCTGCATATGGGGGGGAGACATGGCTGCATTAGGGGAGAGACATGGCTGCATATGGGGGGGAGACGTGGCTGCATATGGGGGGGAGTCATGGCTGCATATGGGGGGGAGACATGGCTGCATATGGGGTGGGGAGTCATGGCTGCATATGGGGGGGGAGTCATGGCTGCATATGGGGTGGGAGTCATGGCTGCATATGGGGGGGAGTCATGGCTGCATATGGGGGGAGTCATGGCTGCATATGGGGGGGGAGACATGGCTGCATATGGGGGGAGACATAGCTGCATATGGGGGGGGAGACATGGCTGCATATGGGGGGAGACATGGCTGCATATGGGGGGGGGAGACATGGCTGCATATGGGGGGGGAGACATGGCTGCATATGGGGGGGAGACATGACTGCATATGGGGGGGAGACGTGGCTGCATATGGGGGGAGACGTGGCTGCATATGGGGGGAGACATGGCTGCATATGGGGGGGAGTCATGGCTGCATATGGGGGGGAGTCATGGCTGCATATGGGGGGGAGACATGTCTGCATATGGGGGGAGTCATGGCTGCATATGGGGGGGAGTCATGGCTGCATATGGGGGGGAATCATGGCTGCATATGGAGGGGAGTCATGGCTGCATATGGGGGGGAGTCATGGCTGCATATGGGGGGGAGACATGGCTGCATATGGGGGGGGAGACATGGCTGCATATGGGGGGGAGACATGGCTGCATATGGGGGGGAGAGACATGGCTGCATATGGGGGGGTAGACATGGCTGCATATGGGGGGGAGATGTGGCTGCATATGGGGGGGACACAAGGCTGCATTTGGGGACACATGGCTGCATTTAAAAAAAAGTATCGGTATTCGGTATCGGCGAGTACATGAAAAAAGTATCGGTACTTGTACTCGGTCCTAAAAAAGTGGCATCGGGACAACCCTACCGGTGAGGATGAAGAAAAAGCCCTGAGTGTTTGCCGCATCCGAGTACATTGTTAGCCCCGAGCATCTGGGAGTCAGGACCATCTGATGCCGAAGGTTGCCGAGTGCGGCCGAGTGCCGTCAGCGCCGAGTGTTACCGAGTACGGCCAAGTGCCGTACTCGGCGCTGGCGGCACTCGGCCACTTTCGGCATCAGATGGTCCTGACTCCCAGACGATCGGGGCTAAAAATGTGCTCGGGATGCTGCCCCGCCTTCTGGAGTCTGCAGCGTCAATGGCGGGACGTGGGACGTGTGACGTCTATCATAGGCGCTGCAGGCTCCACGGCGGGAATTACAATTTGGCCGCCGCACGGCTCTGCGCGGCTCCTCTGACTGCCAGTGCCTGCCCTGCTGTGACCGCACACCAACTTAAGGCTGAGGCTGCTAAGGTAGGTGACTCAGTGTGCTGTGAAGAGCCCTTACTGAACTTCAGTTGACCTAAATGGAAAGGAAAGTGAATACCCTGCGCTGCCGGTTGTGTGTAAATGGTAGCTGCTAACACGGCTCATTCAAAAAAGCAAAAGACAAAAGGATATATATGTGTAGCGCTAAAACTTGACTAAGTGAAAATCAAAATACCATACTTTGTAAAATAAAAATTTAAAACACATATAACAATAATAAATATTGTGCATAAATCATATGAGTCCCTCTAGTGGGAGGAACGAGGAAATGTGCCTGGATGGCACATGAAGCAAGTGATCTGATACACCTGCTGACTGATAGCAAAACAAAAGTCAACTGTGATGACAAAATGGGTATGGAAGAAAGTTCATCAGCATCAAAAAGTCATTCAAGTGAGAGAGTGAATAGATGAAAATTCTGTGACTTCTTTAGCGTGACTATCCCACCACCGGAAAAAGTGCAGGCTTACCAGAACTAGTTGACCAATGATGACATATGCCAACAGAGGTCAATTAAGGCTTTGTATGACAGATGTCAAAAACGATCCTTGGCAGGAATCATACGCCAGACTGGTTGAAGTGTCTTTCAGTAGGGTAGGTCCCCAGGAATGAGCTGGAAGTTGTACTTATAATGGGATGCCCAAACTGATTGGCTCAGTATATGTTAGAGGTACTGCCATGGATATGCAGTAATGTTTGTCTGTCAGGTTACCTCCTTAGGCTAAGGTGAGCACATGGTGAGCACATGGGAAAAATTTCCAAAAGGCATCAAATTACAGATTAGACATTCTTATAATATGTCAAAAAAAGTTAGATTTTATTTCCATCATTTACACTTTCAAAATTACAGAAAAAAAAATGGCGTCTGCAAACGTTTGGGCACCCTGCAGAGTTAATATCTTGTATTGCCCCCTTTGGCAAGTATCACGGCTTGTAAACGCTTTTTGTAGCCAGCCAAGAGTCTTTCAATTCTTGTTTGAGGAATCTTTGCCCATTCTTCCTTACAAAAGTCTTCCAGTTCTTTGAGATATCTGGGCTGTCTGTCACGCACTGCTCTTTTAAGGTCTATCCATAGATTTTTAATTATGTTGAGGTCAGGAGATTGTGAAGGCCATGGCAAAACCTTCAGTTTACGCCTCTTTTTTATTCCCACGTGGATTTGGGGGTGTGTTTAGGATCATTATCCATTTGTAGAAGCCATCCTTTCTTTAACTTCAGCTTTTTCACAGATGGCATCAAGTTACCATGCAAAATTTGCTGAAATTTTATTGAATCCATTTTTCCTTCTACTTGTGAAATGTTCCCTGTGCCACTTGCTGCAATACAACCCCAAAGCATGATTGATCTACCCCCATGCTTAACAGTTGGACAGAGGTTCTTTTCATTAAATTCTGTGCCCTTTCTTCTCCAAACGTACCTTTGCTCATTCCGGACAAAAAGTTATATTTTAACCTCATCGGTCCACAGAACTTGTTTCCAAAATGCATCAAGCTTGTCTATATGTTCATTTGCAAAGTTCAAACGCTGATTTTTGTGGTGAGGACATAGAAGAGGTTTTCTTCTGATGACTCTTCCATGAAGACCATATTTGTACAAGTATCTCTTTATAGTGGAATAGTGTAGCACAACTCCAGTGTCTGCCAGATCTTTCTGGAGGGATCGTGCAGTCAAACGTGGGTTTTGAATTGCTTTTCTCACAATCCTGCGAGCTGTTCTGTCTGATATTTTTCTTGGACTTCCAGATCTTGCTTTAACTTCCACTGTTCCTGATGACTGCCATTTCTTAATTATATTCCGAACAGAGGATATTGACATCTGAAAACGCTTTGCTATCTTCTTATAGCCTTCTCCAGCTTTGTGAGCGTCAACTATTTTCAGTTTCAGTTTTCTAGACAACTGCTTAGAAGAACCCATAGTGCTGATTGTTGGGGAAAGGTCAGATGAGTCTGGGCATTTAAAACCTTTCAGATTGACATCACCTGGTCTTCCCAGACGATGATTGAGAAGACTCTGATGGATCGGAAAATAATTACTGTGACTCAAGCGGAGGGTATATGGTGGTGATGGTGGTGTTGGTGGTGAGCCACTCAACCAAGTCTGGTGCATCCTTTGACGTAATTGAACGAACATTGTGCCACTTCCCACTTCGGCTCCGGCCTGGTGCTCCTGCCCTACCCCTACCACCCCTGCGGAAGGGCCTGCCTCTTCCTCTGCCTGTCATTTTTTATATGACCCTGTGACAACAAAAGTCTCTAGAGAAGCGCAGTATATGTGGAAGAAGGTATATAACAAAATCTGTAGTTTTGGGGGGCCACTGGTTTATTTCACCAGTTATGAAACTTTTTTTTCAGGAATTTTTTAATGTGTATAGCAGAGGAAACACAGCGAAAGAGGCAAAAATCCAGCAGTAACCAAATACACCGCTAGTCACAATGCTGCACAATACAAATCCACTATAATATGCTTTCTATATTCAAAAGTATATTATAAGTGTATATTACACCTATATACTGCAGTGCAGACCAAGTAGCACACCTACTTGCTTGAAAGGACTTTTGTGGACCTGTTAGGTAGCGATTTGTGTCGCTAAACGCTGTCCCTGCTGGAAATGCCAACCTCGCCCTACACTGACAAAAAGTATATGAATGTATTAGACACCTATATACTAGAGCATGGGTGCTCAACCTGTGGCTCTCCAGCTGTTTCAGAACTACAATTCCCATGAGGCATTGCAAGCTACTGACTGTTACAAGCATGACTCCCAAAGGCAGAGGCATGATGGGACTTGAAGTTCTGCAACAGCTGGAGAGCCACAGGTTGAGCACCCATGTACTGGAGCAAGTAGCACACCTATACCAGTCCTTAAAAGGACTTTTGTGGACCTTTAGATAGCTATTTGAAATAATACAGCCTGTCCCTGCTCCAAACACAGCAGCCTTTCCCTACACTGACAAACAGCAGAATGTAAGATGGCCGCCAGATCAGGTCTATTTATAATATATGGTGTATGTCCATGTGCTGAAATGTCTCAATTGGCTGTCCTACACCACCTGACGGATGTGTCATAGGTCAAAGTTCTTACCCATGTAACATTACGGACCGCCGCAAACATCGCTAGATGTCCGACGGTTTGTCGAACCGCGAACAACGAAAGTTTGCAGCGAAACGACCACCTGGCGAACCGGCAGGCCATCTCTAATCACAACCTATTCCATCAGTGATTCATGAATTTTGCAGTGAACCTTTCCACAGCCGAGTATTATTCCCCAACATCTCCATCTGTGAGCAAATAGGCTGACACCGCCACCGAATTGTGCTTGGGGCAGTTTAGTGTTTTTAGCATATGGTTATCCATTGAACCGACCAGTTACAATATCATTGTTTTTATAACCAATTGTGGTTTGTCTATGTGACCCTGGAGGTCCAATACATGTTTTTTCAATCCAATGTCTTGGATGAATTATCACCAGTTTACACATAATGATTGAAAATATTAAAAAAGCATTTACTGTTTTACTGTATTTCTTAAAGTGGTAGGTACTGCTTTGTGAATAGAGCCCACTGTCTCCTTCTCCTTGTTTCTGTAGTCCATGCTACATAAACAAAACACACAAGACATTTTGGGCACAGAAAAAAAAGTGGCTTTATTTTCTGGCTGATTACAATGCAGTCACCTGAATCTCTGCTACCAAAGCATGATGACTTGAGTCACAATGTAATAATATTGGGTGACATTCTAACGAAGTCACTTCTCGACAGAACACCGGCACAAGCAGCTGAGAGTCAGGAGATGTAACATTTGGCCCGGCGGCCCCCCCGGCTCACAGGGCACATGCCCGTGTGCCCTATGGCCAGTCCGGACCTGCTGACTACTACTAAACTTAATATCTCCTAAACGGTGCATGCTAAGCAGATATTTACTGTACATATAGGTAAGTCTTATAGATCTGTAAGTATAAATCCAAAAGTGGACTTTACTACTACTTTAACTTGCTGTTGGAGTTTAAGAATATACTGTACATAAGGAGGTTGAACATTAGCAAGAGATCATACACCCAAATGTGTTAAAAGATCTATCATCTCTGCTATAGGGAGCCCTGATTTGCATAGGCGAGCGCACGGGGTGTGTCGAGTGTGCCTGGGCACACCCTAATGTGTGTCCGGACATCTGCTGTAAAATGCTGCAAGAGACCCGTCGTCCCGCGGCCGCCTCCCACATAAATTCATGCCCCGGCGGCCAGCCTGCTATTGCCTAATATTATTGGGTGACCTTGGCCGGGGGAAGGGAGCGACTGTCGCCCCCAAAAGACGGCTGATTACTGGCCAGATCGGGTGCACATTAACTGAAGGAGGTCGGAACCAAATGCTCTGCCTACCCTCCTCCGTGCGGCATCAACACTGGGTCTTCTTCCCTGCCCGGAGGTCTGTGAAGAAACGAGGAGGAGAGGAGGATGACGAGAACCCCCAGGCAGCGGCCAGCACAGCACAAGTGCTGGGACGGATGAGAAGAGAGGAGGAAGGAGTCTTAATTTCAGGGACGGGTGAGTCTGTCTATTTAGAGACACCATGGGGAGGGGGGAGCAAGTACAGATGCAGGAGGTCCCATAATATTCACATGGTCCCCCCCACCACAGTGTCCCTCACCACAGTGTCCCCTGTGCCCCCCCCACCACAGTGTCCCCCCCCACCACAGTGTCCCCCACCACAGTGTCCCCCTGTTCCCCCCCACCACAGTGTCCCCCTGTTCCCCCACCACAGTGTTCCCCTGTTCCCCCCCACCACAGTGTCCCCCCCCACAGTGTCCCCCTGTCCCCCCCACCACAGTGTCCCCCCCACCGCAGTGTCCCCCCACCACAGTGTCCCCCTGTGTCCCCCCACCGCAGTGCCCCCCTGTCCCCCCACCACAGTGTCCCCCCACCACTGTGCCCCTCCACCACAGTGTTTCACTGTGTCCCCCCCACTACAGTGTCCCTCCACCACAGTGTCCCCCCACCACAGTGCCCCTCCACCACAGTGTCCCCCCACCACAGTGTCCCCCCACCGCAGTGTCCCCCTGTGTCCCCCCCACCACAGTGTCCCACTGTGTCCCCTCCACCAGTGTCCCCCCACCACAGTGTCCCCCTGTCACCCCCACCACAGTGTCCCCCTGTGTCCCCCCACCACAGTGTCCCCCTGTGTGTCCCCCACCACAGTGTCCCCCTATGTCCCCCCACCACAGTGTCCCCCCACCAGTGTGCCCCCCTTTGTCCCCCCACCACAGTGTCCACCTGTGTGTGTGTCCCCCTCCCCCACTGTGTCCCCTGTCCCTACTGCATCGCTCTCTGTCCTCATCACACTCTGTCCACGGCATCCCACTCTGTCTGTCCCCATCGTCCCTTTCTGTCCTCATCTCACTGTGTCCCTCTCTGTCTGTCCCCAGTGTCCCTCTGTGTCCTTTGCGTCCCTCTGTCTGTCCTCATCTCACTGCGTCCCTCTGTCTGTCCTCATCTCACTGTGTCCCTCTCTGTCATTATCTTACTGTGTCCCTCTCTGTCTGTCCCCAGTATCCCTCTCTGTCCCTTGCATCCCTCTCTGTCCACATCGCACTGCGTCTCTCTGTCTGTCCCCAGCATCCCTCTCTGTCCCCGACGTCCCTCTCTGTCCTCATCGCACTGCGTCTCTCTGTCTGTCCCCGACGTCCCTCTCTGTCCTCATCGCACTGCATCCCTCTCTGTCTGTCCCCAGCGTCCCTCTCTGTCCCTGGCATCCCTCTTTGTCCTCATCGCACTTAGATATATATATATATACATATATGCGCATGTGTGTTTGAGCTTTGGGGTGCACACCCTAATGCAGGGATATGCAATTAGCGGACCTCCAGCTGTTGCAGAACTACAAGTCCCATGAGGCATAGTAATACTCTGACAGCCACAAGCATGACACCCAGAGGCAGAGGCATGATGGGACTTGTAGTTTTGTAACAGCTGGAGGTCCGCCAATTGCATGTCCCTGCCCTAATGCAATAGGCTGCCCACGCCTATGCTGGTTTGTCTACCCCTGGCAGAGTCCCTGGATATTCCAACAATGGGATCTTCCTGCCATAATTCTCTCTGGTTATGTACTGAAAGCATTAGCTGCCCCCCAACCATCTCTGTGTGTTCCAACTCATTCTATTACATTCTCTATAACATAAAACAAATCATGCTGTAAGGGATGGTGAATACCCATCGTAATGGACACAGCAGGTGTGCAGAGCCGGGAGCTCAGCATAGAGATAGAAGAAACTGGTTTAACTCTCCGGTGCCAACCAATAACTGAAATATCAATGTTTAATGAACTGACCTATAAAAAATATGCCCACTTCTTGAATGGCCTATATTGATATTTAGATGTAACACAGTTGTGTTGTGTTGTGGCTTTACTTTGTTGGCTGATCACAATGCAGTGACTTGAGTCTCTGCTACCAAAGCATGATGACTTAAGTCACAATGTACTAATATTGGGTGACATTCTAATGAAGTCATATTAATATTTAAAAAGATGAATTTATCCCACACATTAGAAGATAAGAAACACAGTGGAAGATTTCTTTGGTGGAGATAACAATATTACAGGATGGAGCCCGACACTCATAAACTCTACCATGTACACGGCTTCCACTCCCGGAATTTCCTAGATGAGTACTGTTCCAGTAAACCAGGAATGCCCTTTGCTCACGAGTCTTTTATGTATCCTATGGAGAAATTTCACAACGCATTTTGCTCAGGTGGGTAAAGCTCTTTTTTATAATAAATTCATTGTGCATGAAGTATTTATTAGGAGAAATTAAGCATAACTATTGATTTGCAGAACGGTCTTGTACAAGTGAAGATTTGACTGAAACAGAGAGTGAAAGAATCATATCCAGAAGCGATTCAGTTCGCATGCGCCGCGCTTTATAAGTTTTTCATTCATTCATTCATTCATATATATATAAAACTCAACGTGTCTGTGTGTGTATGTATGTATGTATGTATGTATGTATGTATGTTCCAGCATCACGTCCAAACGGCTAAAGATATTAACATGAAACTTGGCACACATGTTACTTATATGTCAGCAACAAACATAGGATAGGTGGTTTAACCCTTACCCACCCCCATTTGCCATGGTCGGGGTTTTTCTTTAAAGTCCCATTCAACTCTATGGGAAATACATGTTACTTCATAACTTCCAAACGGCTGTACATATTTCGATAACACTTGGTCACATGTTACTTATATGTCCACTTAAACTATAGGATAGTTAATTTATCCCTTAACTACCCCCATTTGCGAGGGTCGGGGTTTTTGTTTAAAGTCCCATGCAAATCAATGGGAAATGTATGTTCCCACATAACGTCTGTACGCCTGGAGATATTTCAATAATACCTGGTACACATATTGTCCAAACGGCTAAAGATATTAACATGAAACTTGGCACACATGTTACTTATATGTTAGCAAACAAACATAGCATTGGTGGTTTAACCCTTACCCACCCCCATTTGCCATGGTCGGGGTTTTCCTTTAAAGTCCCATTCAACTCTATGGAAAATACATGTTACTTCATAACTTCCAAACGGCTGTACATATTTCGATAACACTTGGTCACATGTTACTTATATGTCCACTTAAACTATAAGATAGTTAATTTATCCCTTAACTACCCCCATTTGTGAGGGTCGGGGTTTTTGTTTAAAGTCCCATGCAAATCAATGGGAAATGTATGTTCCCACATAACTTCTGTACGCCTGGAGATATTTCAATAATACCTGGTACACATATTACTTATATGCCAAATAAAAATATAAGACAGTTAAATTAACCCTTACCTACACCCTTATATAAAAGATGGGTATATTTATATTACTATGATTTTCCTCCCCAAGACCGGGCAACGCCGGGTATTCAGCTAGTATTTAGATAAACCAGGTAGAGACAAAGTAGAATTTCTGCTGATCCATTCTTTAGGAAAATCAAAAAGCCCTCTAGTGGCACAATGTCACTGCTGCCAGGGCTTCAATCTTCACAAAGTCTTCTTTCTGGGTTCACGGACTCTGTCCGCTTGAATGGCTGAGCCGCGATGATGCGCACAGGAGTCACTGTCTCAGCACACAGCTCTGAATGGACAGCACTGTCCTTTCAGAGTGCAATGTGCATGCACCAGTGTCATCACTGGCTACCAGGCCCGGACTGGGACAAAAAATAGGCCTGGGCATTTTAGACTTGAACCCTGGGCGGAGGAGGTGGGGATGGGGGGGGTGAGCATTCTCATGGGTGATTGTGATGGGATATTCATCCTGAGAGACAACCTCAGACCAGAAAAGAGACATGCCCAGACCATCAAAGAGACAGCCTCAGTCCAGCAAAGAGACAGTCTCAATCCACCCCACTTAACCACTGATACAGAGCGGGACTTTGGCTGTAGCACACACTGGATCAGTTCAGTGCACTAACCTTCCTCCCTGTGCAGCTGTCACATTGTGCCAGTGAGAGGCTGCCATTGTCCCGAGTGCAGGTATATTTCCAGCGGCTGGCAAAGGAGGTGTCTGTCCCCTGCAGGTACTTCTCTCCCACCTTCTTCTGCACATCCTAGCTTGTTGGCTCTGGCCCTGCTTCAGGCACGGCCGCATAGCGGGAGGTAAGCGGTGGCCGCGGCCTGTGTTAGCCCTGTCCAAACCGCAGTCACTGCTTATCTCCTGCTATGTGGCCTGGTCATCAACAGGCTGCTCTTCTTAGGACATGCAGCCCGGAAGCCCTGGCCCACTAGGCAAATGCCGGTCTAGGTGTAAAAGGGGTCCTTCTACCTTTGTTCAGCATCACTCACATTGTGTAAGACTCCTTTCACATTGAGGCTTTTTATAGGTGTTTTTGCGCTAAAAATAGCGCATGTAAATCGCCTGTAAACTGCCTCTTCTGCAGCCCCAGTGTTAAAGCGCCGAGTGCTTTCACACTGGGGCGGTGCACTTGCAGGACAGAAAAAAATATCCTGCAAGCAGCATCTTTGGGTCGGTGGGGGAGCGGTGTACACACTGCTCCCCCACCGCCCCTGCCTATTAAAATGAATGGGCGCCACTTTCAAATCACTTTGAAAGCAGTGCTAAGCACTTCTGGGGGGGTTAAAAGCACCCCGTTAGCTGCACCAAAGCGTCTCTATAACAGCAGTAAAGCTTGGCTAAAACTAGCAGCGATTTATCGCTAATGCCCCCACTGTCTCAGTGTGAAAGGGGTCTCTAAGAGGGACTGACCAAAGCAAGCTTTCATCATGAATAGTTTCAAACATTGGCAGGCAGTATACAAAATAAATAAATATTGGCAGACAGGATACAAAAAAACACATTGGCAGGCTGGCATAGTGTTACTTACCTTTCTGGCAGTCCAGGCTCTTATATGACATCAGGCAGAAGGGGTCTGCTCCAGCTCCTCCCCCTTTACGGTCACATTTCCTCCATCCAGAGCTCAATAGGAGGCTGGCCGGATGGCTGCGGAGCCGGCTGTGGTAAGCGGCACCGGCACAAGGAGCAGCTCAGCTGCCTTGAGAGTGGGTGCCCGGGACCATGCCAGAGAGACATACGGCCCTCTCTGTCGGAGCTGGTTGCAGAGAGGTTGGCGGCAGGTGTGCAGGGATGGCACAAGCAGCTGAGAGTCGGGAGATGTGACATGCAGCCGGGTACATGCCCAGTGTGCCCTATGGCCAGTCCAGGCCTGCTGGCTACTACTAAACTAAATATCTCCTAAACGGTGCATGCTTAGGAGATATTAACTGTACATATAGGTAAGTCTTATAAGTCTGTAGGTATAAATAAAAAAAATTACTTTACTACCGCTTTAACTTGGGGTGGAACTCCGCTTTAACTCTCCGACGCCCACCAATAACTAAAATATCAGTTTTTATTAAACTGACCTATAAAAAATATGCCCTCTTCTTGAATGGCCTATATTTATATTTAGATGTAACACAGTTGTGCTTTAACTGTCCTGAATTCAAATGCATTGCATATTTGTTTTTGGGGCTGTTCGGAGTTGGGCACTCACCTACATATCTGGTGGACTTGTCCAATAGTTCAGACCTTCGGGGAGGAAATGTTTGAATTGGCTTCCAGAATGTTTGCATTAAAGCTACATCTTAACTAGGATTGTCCCGATACCACTTTTTTTTAAGACCGAGTACAAGTACCGATACTTTTTTTCAAGTACTCGCCGATACCGATTACCGATACTTTTTTTCTAATGTCATGTGACAGTGGCACATATGTCAGTATTTTACAATTATTTGTTATGTTTTTTTTACGATGCTTTCTTCTTTTTTTTTAGGGGGGAGTGGATGGTGTCAGTGTGTTTTTTATTTTTATTATTTTTTCCAATTTATTTATTTTATATTTATTGCAATTTATTTTTATTTTTTTAGCACTGTGGGGGGCTTGGGTGAGATGTCAGGGGTCTTAACAGACCCCTGACATCTCACCTTTGAGACAGAGAAAGGGACTAAGGACACAGATTCCCCAGTCCCTTTCTCTGCAGTCTCAGCTAAAATGAATGGACAGGAGACAGAGGCAGGAGGGGGGGACACGGGACATGCAGCATGGAGCGCCGACAGCACATAACTCGGGGGAGAGCAGCAGCACGGAGGACACAGTGAACGGAGGACACACAGCATGGAGGACACAGAGCACGGAGGACACACAGCACGGAGGACACAGAGCATGGAGGACACAGAGCACGGAGGACACACAGCACGGAGGACACACAGCACGGAGGACACACAGCATGGAGGACACACAGCATGGAGGACACACAGCACGGAGGACACACAGCACGGAGGACACAGAGCACGGAGGACACACAGCACGGAGGACACACAGCACGGAGGACACACAGCACGGAGGACACACAGCACGGAGGACACACAGCACGGAGGACACACAGCACAGAGGACACACAGCACGGAGGACACAGGCATCGGGTAACAGAGCATGGATGAGGACAGCAGGATCACGGAGGGGGACACTGAGTGCGGACAGCAGCATCACGGAAGGGGACACACACGGAGGGGGAGAGCAGCATACACCCGCCCTCCCTGCTCGCAAACTCTGCCTGCCCTCTCTGCTCAAAACCCCTGCCCGCTGACCAAGTATCGGGTCAGGCATCGGGAGCATTTGTGCGAGTACAAGTACTCGCACAAATGCTCTGTATCGGTCCCGATACCGATATTAGTATCGATCCTGATACCGATACTATTATCGGGACAACCCTAATCTTAACCTAACTACTGCAATACTCAACTTGAAACCGGAGTGCATAACGCACACCCAATTCAAACTTTTCGTTCAGCTCCTTACAGCTGCAAAGTAAACAATAGCAAAAGCATGGAAATCTCCTTCATTTGTGGTAGCTGAGATGGAAAGTATGATGCACAATTCCATGATTCATGCGAAAATTATGGCTATAGAAAGGGATCAGATCCCCAAATTCTAAAATGATGGCACCCATGGGTGAAATACCACTTACCATCAACCTTTGACGAAAATGTTCACCTGCCATGGTAGATGATTTTTGAATAACCATATTATATCTCGTGATGGCTTTTGGGTCAACCCGGTGGACTCCCTCCCCTTTCTTCTCTTTTCTGCTCTCTCTTTTTCTTTACTATAATACATTTTAACCCCCCCAATCCTTCTAATTATTTTAAAGCTCTTGATCCTTCAGACTATAACTTTCTTTCTCAACTTACCTATACTAATTTCAGTTGTTCTAGTTAGACATTTTTATAACAGAGAGGGGGTTATTTCCGAAAGGCAAATCCACTTTGCACTACAATTGCAAACTACAAGTGCAACGTGCACTTGAAATTGCACTGAAAGTGCACTTGGAAGTACAGGCGTAAAAAGCAGCATTTTAGCTTGCACATGATTGGATAATAAAATGACCAAAGCTAATTCGAAATTCAAAACATTTAGAAATTTGAAATTTCGAAAAATTGAAATTTCGAAAATTGATAAATTTGAAAATTGAAAAATTCGAAATTCGAAATTTCGAAAGTTGAAAAATTCGAAATTTATCTACCCCTCAGATTTACAGCAACTGTACTTCCAAGTGCACTTTCAGTGCATTTTCAAGTGTGCTTTGCACTTGTAGTGCACAGTGCATTTGCCTTTCGTAAATAACTCCCATTGTGTTCTCATATGACTCTTTACACTTCAGGTTATCTTTTGCATGCTTTGAAGTCTATCAACACAAATTGTAACGAGCTTCATTCCTTTTGTCATATTTTATTTAATGAATATATCTGTTATGCCTTTTTATGAACTTAATGAAACCACTTTAAAGGAAACAAATGCATTGCATAGAGACAATTCCACAGCTCTCCTTGAAGGTTATTTTGAATCTTTTACTGCAGGTGACTTTAAGGGAGACGTGTTGATTGACATCAGTATTGGTCCCATCATACAACATCTCTATGCAGCGCAGGAATATTTCAGAGATATCATCATTCTCAAGCCTACTGAGCACTGTATTGTAGAAGTGAAAAAATGGACAGACAGCCGAACCGGAGCATTTGATTGGTCACACACCACTACACTTGCTACAGAATTGGCAGGAAAGAGGTGAAGTATCTGCCAGTTTTTTCTCCTAGTGAGGCTGAATACCTGGTGTGATGAACTAGTAGCGTTGGGAGGAGGACCAGACCTATTTTTTAAAACATTTGTAATTTAATTTGTGTATTTAATTATTAATAATATTAATAATTATTTAATTATTGTATTTTTAATTAGCCTGTTCAACTTGTGAGAAGATTTGAAAATCAGGTGATAATATTACGAGGGGAAAAGTTATGTTAACCTAGGATAAAACGCCATTCACGCCTAGGATAAAACAAATCTAAATGCCTAAGCCTTCTTTTGCAATTTTCACGTGTTAGTAAAACCGTACATATCATCAATACTTTGTGCATTCAGGTGATTATAGCTTGTTCTTTTTTAGGACAAATTGGGCTTTCATTTGCTGGTAAATGTTAATGGATATCTCCTGATATTTTTTTTATTATTATTATCAAAGGAAAACTAGCCAAAAATAGTAAAAAAAACACATATTCTTAAATGTAACTATATATTTCTTGTTACTACCATAACTTACCACCAAAGAACTACCCAAAATAAATTCTCCTTCTCCTGACGATCGCAGCGATACATCATATGTATATTTTATGTTGTTTCTACCCGTAGGACAGCCCAAAAACAATAGTACGCATTTTGCTTTTTTTTTAAAAACTGCCTAAACCTACCTAAAACACACTGGCCCAGATTCAAGAAGCTATTGCGCCCGCGCAACCATAGGTTGCGCGGCGCAATAGCTGTTTTGCTCCCGCGTAGCGAATGCCCCTGATTCAGGAACATCGCTACGCGGACTGCAGCCTAGGATATGACAGGCATAAGCCTCCTTATGCCTTCATAACTCAGGCTGCATTCTTGCGTTGTCCGCTAGGGGGCGCGGCCATTGTGATCGGCGTATAGTATGCAAATTGCATACTACCACCGATTCACAAAAGTTGCACGGGCCCTGCGCACGCAAGGTACGGAGTTTCCGTACGGCGACTTTAGCGCAAGGTTGCTCCTGCTATAGCAGGGGCAGCCAATGCTAAAGTATAGCCGCCCTTCCCGCTCGTGAAATTTAAATTTCACGTCGTTTACGTAAGTGATTCGTGAATGGCGCTGGACGCCATTCACGTTCACTTAGAAGCAAATGACGTCCTTGCGACGTCATTTGCCGCAATGCACGTCGGGAAAGTTTCCCGACGGAGCATGTGCTGTTCGCTCGGCGCGGGAGCGCGCCTAATTTAATTGATTCCCTGCCCCCGGCGGGATCATTTACATTAGGCGCCCGCGCAATTTACGGAGCTACTGCTCCGTGAATTGCGGGCATATCAAAATATTTGCGTGGGTGCAGAGCAAAAATCGTTGCCCTTTGCCCACGCAAATATTGCGCGGATCTACCTGAATCTGGCCCACTGACACTGACTGACGCTGATATTAATTAAAAAAAAATCCTGTCCAAAAAATGCTGACCCTGACCTTGACCAAAACACTAACCCACTGTAGTTCAAACCTCGATCCAGGTATTTTTGTTCATTTTTTTTTTTCACACTTTTTTTTTCTATCTCTGCAAGGACAGAGAACGATACAATATATCTCTCTTGTCAATTCACAGAGACAAAAAACACTGGGACGGGTTTTACAGTGACTAAACACTGATAGATAGCCAATTTAGAGGCTATCACAGCGATCAGGTGACCCAGAATTGGTCGTTCCGAGTCCCAATCATTAGAACAGGGCCCGGGGCTCTCAGGGAGACCCAGATCTCTGTGCTGGGAGCGCGCCATGCAACGCGCTTCCAGTATGAAGGGAGATACGCAAATATGCGACCCCACGGGAAAAAGCCCAGTCCAGTGGGGTTACATATTTGCGTACGGTTGGTGTGAAGGTGTTAATAATGCATTAATACTCCACTAACATCAAATGTAATACTGCCAGAAGAATCTTTTTTTTGGGTGTGCAGCATATGATCCCCAGCAAAAAACAGTGAAGGGAATTGGTGGTTAGTGGCTAGCTGTAATGGTTGGAGTCGACACTCCTCTTCCAGTGATATCGGAAAGTCTCTTCTACAGCTCAGAAATGTTAACGGTATTCACTAGTTCAGACCTAATATACTCAATGCCTCTCAGAATATCAGTTAAATGCTTTATGTGACAGGAGATTTGCTTCTTCCTTCCAGTGACCAATGTGAGGAGGAGAAGGAAGTCAGACTCAGGGCGGCAATTACACATGTTGTAAAATTCGATCTCAACAAGGAAAATCTCACAGACCCAATTGGGCTACCACAAGCCGACTGCCTTCTGTTCGTTTGTATTCCGGAAACCATCAGCAAAGACCTTGAAGAATTTGTGAGAAACTTCAGGAAATTCTCAAAGCTTCTAAAACCCGGCGGGCGCATTATGTTTTATGGAGGTTTAAATTGTACATTCTATTTGGTTGGGGGAGAGAAGTTCCATATGGTAAAGTATAATGAAAGTGACTTGAGAAGTATGCTCAGTAATGAGGGGTTTGTTATCACCCATTTGGAGGTTTCCCAAAGAAAGGCTGTGACTGATCTGTCTGATTTTGATTCAGTTGTGTTCTGTACAGCTTATAAAGAACAGAATATTTAGACCTCATTCACACCATGTGTTAGAAAGTGTACATAAATTTCATGAAAGAACAGTGGGGGTTATTTACGAAAGGCAAATCCACTTTGCACCATAAGTGCAAACTACAAGTGCAAAGTGCACTTGAAATTGCATTGAAAGTGCACTTGGAAGTACAGTCACTGTAGATCTGAGGGGGGGGGGGGGGGACATGCAAGGAAAATAAAAAACAGTACATTTTAGCTTGCACATGATTGGATGATAAAATCAGCAGAGCTTCCCCTCATTTCAGATCTACCCCTCAGATTTACAGCGATTGCACTTCCAAGTGCACTTTCAGTGCAATTTCAATTGCACTTTGCACTTGTAGTGAAAAGTGGATTTGCCTTTCGTAAATAACCCCCCATGTATACCAAAAACTGACAAAAGATGCAGAAAGCAGGATTTGTGGAAAACAAAATGCACGGCCCTCTTCCACAACACATGGATGTGAACAGCTTCATAGATTATGAAGGCAACTAGTTTTCATGAGCTTTTATTATGCTATTTTCTGGGTTGTAGTGCATATAAAAAAACAACGGTAGTAATGGGCCCTTAGGCTGGGTTCACATATATGCAAATTGGATGCGTTTTAAACTGCATTCAATTTGTATAACATGTGAGTGTGACCGGCTTCGCACCTGAATCTCACCTGAACCGGTGAACAGAAACGCACAGGGCACCGGACTGCAAACCGCACCGCAGATATGTGAACCCAGCTTTAGGTAGCTATCAATACCCAGAATTGTATCAGCAAGTCATGTATGTACTGGTAGAGTACCTCAAATGTTAAGGCAGTCCTCTGAAAAAAGAGATCCCCAACCACAAACCTGCTTCCAAACTAGGGTTGCCAGCTTTTCATCAAGCCAAACCCGAACACATTAGTGGTGCACAGTCATTTTTTGGGGTGTTTGTTTTAGTATACACTATAGCAGGGCTCAAAATTTCAAGTCCTGAGCTACTAGCCAGGCCTCAAGGCGAACTCACCACCAATTGCCCCACCCAACCCTACTATGTCCTGCCCCATAGCCTCGCCCCTAGACACGCCCTTATAAATTATTGAATGAAATGGCACTTTAATGTTTTATGCAGAATTAAGTTATAAAAATAAATATTAACAACAACTTTATCAGTGCCCAAAAATGCAGCCTGCCCATGTCTACCAATGCAGCACGTGTCCCCATAGCAGCCATTGTCCCCATTGCAGCCTACCTGTGCTGGGTAAGAGAGAGGATAGGAGCCGGATGAGCCGCCGCCGCCTGGTTGTTCAAAGCGCGAGGAACATAACAGCTTTCAATTCAATAGCTGTGTTCCCCGCCGCGAGCCTTCATATACAGCCCCTCCCCCCTTGTCCGGGAAACTTTGATAGACAGATCACCCATCCAATCCTGGGATGGATGATCTGTCTATCAAAGTTTCCTGGACAAGGGGGGAGGGGCTGTATATGACGGCTCGCGGCGGGGAACACAGCTATTGAATTGAAAGCTGTTATGTTCCCCGCGCTGTTATGTTCCCCAGCGGTGACTCTCCTCTCCTCGCTCGCCCCCCCCTGCTCCCAGGCAGCCCACACTCGCCAGCCCTCAAAATTTACTTGCAAAATGCGAGCAGGTGAGTGTAAATTTTGAGGGCTGCACTATAGGATTGTAACAGAGCTATGAGTAAGCACTGGTTGTAGTGCAAAACGTCAGCTGTATGCCCCTGTCTTTGCTGTGATGTGTGGTGTTTGATCACTTTTATCAATAAAAGGCAATCAAGAAGGTTTTTCCAGAGTGCGGCTGTCCAAACATTTCTTTCTACAATAGGATTGTAACAGACCTGGGAAACCTTTGGGCACTCCAAAGAAAATAGTAATGAGGCTCACATAGTGCCCACTCACCCTTCTGTCAAGACCTGTTCTGAACCACATTCCTGTCTGAAAAATGTGTCAATTCAAAACCCGAACTGTCTGGGTGAATCCCAGACAGGTGGCAACCCTATTCCAAAAAACGCTAAACACCAACTTTTTACACTGACACAAATAGACTGGGGCCATTGATATCTAGGCAGGCTGCCAAAGATACAGAAGCCCTGAAGAACGCATCCTAAGACTTTAGAAATGTGTTAGCATCTTTGATTGATTTTTGAGCTAAAAAAATAATAAAAATATTCTGATTCCAGAACTTTTATTTGTTGTGTTTATACACCTTGACTTACCCACTATTTAGCCCATTATTAACTCTCAGTAACCCTAATTCATTTTCATTGACTCTTTCTTCCCTTATTTTCTTCTCTGTTTTTTTTAAAACTGATTTTCTTTTTACTGTTCATTTTTTTATTTTTGTCCATTTGGCTCATTCATTTTTGTAGCTTCTCCTAACATAATTACCTAAAATTATTATTTATTTATTTTCATTTTATTTTTTTTGTAAATAATCTCATCATGCTTTGTACCAGAACCATATCCATATGTTATATGCATACAACGTTTTACATACAGTGGTATTGTGTTCTATCTGTCCGGAAATTGGTTGGTGGCTATAAGCTTGATGCATCAACATTCAGAATCAGGCACATATTTACTCCCTTTGCCACCCCAAGGCTGGGTCCTTCAATGCCGCCCCCCCACACACACACACCATCACAGACCGGTCCAGGGCACAACACATCAGGGTACAGTACAGAGCTCAGCACATCCGGGAATAGCACATCAGGGCACAGCACATCAGGGTACAGGGCACAGCACATCAGGGTACAGGGCACAGCACATCAGGGTACAGAGCCCTGCACATCAGGGTACAGAGCCCAGCACATCAGGGCACGGGCACATCAGGGCACAACACGTACAGGGCACATCACATCGGGGCAGGGGGCATTGTGATTGATGATGAATGGGGGGACACTGTTTTTCTATTTTTTTTAATGAACTTGGGGCGGGGGGCAGAATCTGGGAGCCTCCTTGTTAAAGGGGGCATCCAGATTACGATAAGCCCCCCACCCGCAGACCTCCACAACCATCGCCCAGGGTTGTTGGGAAGAGGCCCACGTCCCCATCCAAATGGGGACAAACTGCCCCAAAGCACCCCCCTATGTTGAGGGCATGTGTCACGGTCCCTACCGTGCCAAGCAGACGGCGAGGCCATGCCCCAAGTGGCTCTGGGTGGTATTGAACCTGGGACCTCTCTGTTGCTGCTTTGGTTTTTTACTTCTAAGGCCCCGTACACACGACCAGTTTCCTCGGCAGAATTCAGCTTCCGACCGAGTTTCTGGCTGAATTCTGCCGAGGAAACTGGCCGTGTGTACACTTTCGGCCGAGGAAGCCGACGAGGAGCTCGGCGAGGAAATAGAGAACATGTTCTCTATTTCCTCGTTGTTCTATGGGAGCTCTCGTCCCGCCGAGCTCCTCGGCGGCTTCAGTGCTGAACTGGCCGAGGAACTCGATGTGTTTGGCACGTCGAGTTCCTCGGCCGTGTGTACGAGGCTTGAGTCACTCCTCAGTTTGGTATTCTGCTTGCTTTCCAGCTAGGTGGTTCTGAATGATGTGCTGATCACCTTTCTCTGGATCTCCTTGCAATCTGCACCTGTCTCTCCTGGTCCAGCCAAGGCAGGTTACCCAATCGACTAGGGTATAAAACACTGCCTCACTCTTAGGGATTTGTCAGTTCATTGTGATTGTCCTGTCATTGCCAAAGGTTCCTGTGTACCTGTATTCCTGTGCTTTGTTTCAGCTACAAGACTGACTCCGGCTTCTGACCCTGGCTATGTTTATCGTGTATTCTGAATTCTGGAATCCCTCCTGACCACGGCTTAACTTTGACCATCCTTTGGCAAATCCCTGTCAAGCCCCCGTGCACAGACTCACAGCCCAGGTAGCTTCTTACTTTGTTACCGTGGGCTGTGTGTATTTGTAGGGTGAGCATACAACTCTGAAATATGGAATCCAGCCAAGGTAAGCCCTTACAGCATGTAGCCTGGTAGGGTTCAAGAGGGGGGGCTCGCTCACCCCCCTTTCCTGGCTTGGCAAACTGCATGCTCAGATAAGGGTCTGGTATGGATTTGGGGAGGAGGACACCAGACCATTTTTTTCAGTTATGGCGTGGGTGTTCCCCTCAAAATCCATACCAGATCTAAGGGTCTGGTATGAATTTTGGGGGAGGGGGGGGACGCAATTTTTTTTTGGCATGGGGTTCCAAAGGGTCTGGTATGGATTGGGGATGGACCCCCACACCGTTTTTTTTTATTGCCGGGAAGCCCACTAACAGCTGATAACTCATCTGTTGTTAAGGACAAGGCGGCAGGCTTCCCGGGCCGCTCCTTAACAACCTATTCACTGACACTGTGTGGGTGATGTTCGGGACCGAACTCATGCTCAGCCCAAACCGCTCGCCCATGCCTACTGGTTAGGTAGTGAACACCTATGAACTTAGTTATTAGAATACTACCCACAACTGTCAAAAGTTGGGGTGCTGTGTAAAATCTACATAAAAACAGAATGCAATGATTCGCAAATCAAATAAACCCATATTTCATTCACAATAGAAGATATTTGTAAAGTGTGCTAAAGTTTATACACAAGGTACTTACATCCCAAAATACTGTATAGGGAAAAATAGCACTGCGGCAATATGGATGTTTATGGTACCACCAGAGAAATAACAACACTTTGGCCCCATACACACGAGAGAATTTATCCGCGGATACGGTCCAGCGGACCGTTTCCACGGATAAATCCTCTCAAAGATTTCCGCAGATTTCTATGCGATGGAGTGTACACACCATCGCATTGAAATCCGCGCGGAAATCCTCTGTTGATGACGTGTCGCGCCGTCGCCGCGATTATGACGCGGCGACGGGCGCGACGCTGTCATATAAGGAATTCCACGCATGCGTCAAATCATTACGACGCGTGCGGGGAATCCCTTTGGACGGATGGATCCGGTGAGTCTGTACAGACGAGCGGATCCATCCGTTGGAATGGATTCCAGCAGATGGATTTGTTGTGCATGTCAGCAAATATCCGATCTGCTGGAATCCATCCCAGAGGAGATTTCTCCGCAGAAACAGATCCGCTGGCGTGTACACACCATAGGATCTATCCGCAGAAACCCATTTGCTGGGATTTATCTGCGGATGGATTCTATCGTGTGTACGGGGCCTATGTATAGATTAAAAACAGGATATTTTATTACAAAATGTATAAAATATCATAAACAATTGGTCATGCCTGAAGAGATCACATTGATATATCTCTCAATATTGATAAATGGTGCTATGAAGTGCTACAGATCAGTTGGTGTAATCTTGGACACATTTAGCCAGTTCTTCTCAACATGTTTTGCGGAATTATCGCTTCTTCAGGAGTATTTGAGAGAATGGATTATCTGCAGAAAACAATAAAAAATACAGCATAACATACAAAAAAATATAGTATATCATGACGTGCCAAAGGTGTCCCTGTCCTTTCCTTACAGCCTGGAAGAACTGGAAACATCCGCTCCGGCTTTCCCTGGATCCTGCTTTCAGTCAGCACAAGCACGCCGCTTAGCTTTGCAGGATGGCTGGAACCCGCAGATGTCTCTGGATCCTTCTTGATTCCGTCCCTCTGTCTCTTCAGCTCAGGGATGTGACACAGGATCGCTGGATGTTCTTTCCCACAGTGTTGTAGGCCCCGCTCTCTGGATCACCTCCTCACAGCTCCCTGTAGGCAGGCCACACGTCCAGAAGAGACACAAGATGGCCACCACAAGGCCTTTTATCTCCTACCCAGCATGCACTTCAGCCCTGAGGGTTCATGGGTAGGTTATTTGCATAATATCTCACCATGTTCTTGAAAAATGAAAATAAATTAAGTCCATTTCACATTCTTGCCACTAGATGGTGCCAAATACCAATTTATCACATTAGTCATAGATTATCACTAGTATAACATTTGAGAAGCAAAAATGCCCACACTACACAGGGTATAGTGATTATTATCATATTTGATAGATACATGTGCTAATATAAATATTCACAAGGGGTCGCTGGGACCTGTGTGCTTCTCTCAAAATTAGAAACGCCATCCAGCATAGACAAGTGAAAGAGATGTACAAAAAAAAAACATTTCCCCTGAGGCTCTTAGAGTAGGGTAACCAGACATCCCCGGTTTTCGTGGACAGTCCCCGGATTGAGGACACTGTCCCCTGACCAAGTCCGTCCCTGGTTTTGTCCCTGGATTGGATTTAAACAGGTGCTGGGGCAATTTTAAAGACAGTCAGTGCAGAATTTAAAAAAAAAATCTGAATTATGGTGTATTTTTTTCTATTATCTGTGCCCTTTTCTGATGATCATGTGCTGGTCAGAGCAGAAGGAATATTTCTTCAGTTTTGGGTGCATGCCAATTCAGCTCCACTCGCATGTTCCTCTGCCTTGGCTCAAGTCCCGGCCAGCCATCTGCCTGCTTATCTCCTTGCCTTCCCTGGCGGAGTGATCTTCCTCCGCTCCCCACCCAGTAGTAGCCGGGGCCTGGAGAGTAAGACTTGACAGGCTGTAAGGCGGGCGGTAAGGCGTCGCTTTAACTGACAATTGCGTGGTCGTGCTACGTGGCTCCCAAACAAAATTGGCAATCGAAGTTCCAGCTGTGTGACGCTCTTGTGACCCCGCCCCCTCTGACGCCATGGGGAAAGTCATAAGAAAGTCCCTGTGTGGTACATGTGCGTCAGAGGGGGGCGGGGTCACAGGAGCGTCACACAGCGGGAACTTCAATTGCAAGGGGATCGTCCGGGGAAGAAGAAGCAGTGCAAGATGCGGACGAGAAGACAGAAGGAGAAGAAGATGGAGGAAGAAGCCAGTGCAAGATGCGGACGAGAAGACCCAAGAAAGAAGCAGAGGAAGAAGAAGATGGAGGAAGAAACCCGAATGAAAGCAGAAAAGAAGATGGAAGAAGAAGAAGCGCGGAAAGAAGACATTAATAAAGGAATTGTCAAAAACCGGCTATTGTCTTTTTTTACATTTTTTACACTTTTTTTGGGTGAAATGGAAGAGGTACAATGTACCCCATTACCATTTCACACAGGGGGGGGGGGGTGGGATCCGGAGGTCCCCTTTATTAAAGGGGTCTTCCAGATTCCGATAAGCCCCCCGCCCGCAGACCCACACAACCCACGGCCAGGGTTGTGGGGATGAGGCCCTTGTCCCCATCAACATGCACCCCAAAGCACCCTCCCCATCATGTTGAGGGCATGTGGCCTGGTACGGTTCAGGCCACACTCGGTCCCCCCCTCTTTTCTGCGGACGGCCAGGTTACATGCTCGGATAAGGGGTCTGGTGTGGCTTTTGGGGGAACTCCACGCCATTTTTTTTTATAAATTTGGGGTGGAGTTCCCCTTAAAATCCATACCAGACCTGAAGGGCTTGGTATGGATATTTGGGGGAACCCCACGTCATATTTTTTTATTTTTTTACAGCAGGGTTCCCTTTAATATCCATACCAGACCTGAAGGGCCTGGTAATGGAATTTGGGGGGACCCCCACGCTTTTTTTTTTTTTTTAAGAATGAATTTGCTCTGAATTGCCGGGAGCCGACAATTCATTATAGCCGCGAGTGATTTTTTTAATTACTTTTTTTTTCGTTCAAAATGTCATTTTGAGCAGGGACAGTTCTAAGTACGGGAAACGCGCGCTTTCACATGCTTACTTTACACCCCCCCAGGTACGAAATTTAAAGGAAGATTTCACTTTTATTGTTGCACTTTAACCACTTAACGACCGCCTCCTGCATATATACGTCAGCAGAATGGCACGGCTGGGCAGATGTACGTACAGGTACGTCCTGTACATCTACCCAGCCGTGGGTCGCGGGCACGCGCCCGCGACCCGATTCGAAGCAATAAAAATGCAATAAAACTATCCCCTATTTTGTAAACGCTATAAATTTTGCGCAAACCAACCGATAAACGCTTATTGCGATTTTTTTACCAAAAATATGTAGAAGAATACGTATCGGCCTAAACTGAGGAAAAAATTTTTTTTTTTATATATTTTTGGGGGATATTTATTATAGCAAAAAGGAAAAATATAGCATTTTTTCAAAATTGTCGCTCTATTTTTGTTTATAGCGCAAAAAATAAAAACCGCAGAGGTGATCAAAAACCACCAAAAGAAAGCTCTATTTGTGGGAAAA
The DNA here is from genome assembly GCF_905171775.1 of Rana temporaria. Taxonomy (NCBI): domain Eukaryota; kingdom Metazoa; phylum Chordata; class Amphibia; order Anura; family Ranidae; genus Rana; species Rana temporaria. The sequence continues at coordinate 119,762,543 of NC_053498.1, forward strand.
AAACAGGACGCCAATTTTCTTTGGGAGCCACATCGCACAACAGCGCAATTGTCAGTTAAAGCAACGCAGTGCCGAATCGCAAAAAGGGGCCTGGTCCTTTACCTGCATTTTGGTCCGGGGCTTAAGTGGTTAAGCATTATTAAATTCACTGCTCGTCCATTTAAAAAAAATAAAAAAAGCATTGATACATGTCCCCTGGGGCAGGACTAAGTTCCCCAAACACTTGTTAGGACAAAAATTAGCATATTAACCTTGAAAATGAACACTTTTGATTTCTCCCATAGACTTCTAAAGGGAGTTTGGCGGCGGCTTTACATATTAATTGCATTGCGCCCGCTGCTACGCCGGTTCATGCACCTAATTAAGGATTCATCCGGCATGCCAATTAAGCCATGAACCAGCGCAGCGCATTGTTAATAGTAAATCAGCCCCACCATCATGTACTGCAATGCAGACCAAGTATCACACCTATACCGGTGCTTGAAAGGACTTTTGTGGACCTGTTAGGTAGCGATTTGTGTCGCTAAACGCTGTCCCTGCTGGAAACACCAACCTCACCCTACACTGACAAAAAGTATATGAATGTATTACACACTATCATGTACTGCAGTGCAGACCAAGGGCCGGATTCTGGTACATCCGCGCAATTTTGTGCGGGCGTAACGTATCTGATTTACGTTACGCCTCCGCAACTTAGACGGGCAAGTGCTGTATTCTCAAGGCAGTAAGTTGCGGCGGCGTAGCGTAAATTGGCCGGCGTAAACCCACCTAATTCAAATTTGGATCAGGGGGGCGTGTTTTATGTAAATCTACTGTGACCCGACGTGATTGACGTTTTTCTTGAACGGCACATGCGCCGTCCGTGGAATTTCCCAGTGTGCATTGCTCCAAAGTATGCCGCAAGGACGTCATTGGTTTCGACGTGAACGTAAATGACGTCCAGCCCCATTCACGGACGACTTACACAAACGACGTAACTATTTCAAATTTCGACGCAGGAACGACGGCCATACTTAACATTGATTCGCCGCACTTATGCCACCATATAGCAGGGGCAACTATACGCCGGGAAAAGCCTAACGTAAACGGCGTAAATTTACTGCGTCAGCCGGGCGTACGTTCGGGAATTTGCGTATATCTTGCTGATTTACATATTTCGACGCGTAAATCAGCATACACGCCCCTAGCGGTCAGCGGAGAAATGCAGTTACGATCCGACGGCGTAAGAGACTTACGCCTGTCGGATCTAATGGATATCTATGCGTAACTGATTCTAAAAATCAGGCGCATAGATACGACGGGTCGGATTAGGACTTACAATGGCGTACATGGCGCTGCGCCGTCGTAAGTCCTTTCAGAATCTGGCCCCAAGTAGCACACCTATACCAGTGCTTGAAAGGACTTTTGTGGACCTGTTAGGTAGCGATTTGTGTCGCTAAACGCTGTCCCTGCTGGAAAAACGCCAACCTCGCCTTACACTGACAAAAAGTATATGAATGTATTACACACCTATATACTAGAGAAAGTAGCATACCTATACCAGTCCTTAAAAGGACTTTTGTGGACCTTTAGATAGCTATTTGAAATAATACAGCCTGTCCCTGCTCCAAACACAGCAGCCTTTCCCTACACTGACAAACAGCAGAATGTAAGATGGCCGCCAGATCAGGTCTATTTATAAGGTATGGGGTATGTCCATGTGCTGAAATGTCTCAATTGGCTGTCCTGCACCACCTGATGGATGTGTCATAGGTCAAAGTTCTTACCCATGTAACATTGCGGACCGCCGCAAACATCGGCAGATGTCCGACGGTTTGGCGGACCGCGAACAACGAAAGTTCGCCAAGAAAACGACCGCCTGGCAAACCGGCAGGCCATCTCTAATCACAACCTATTTCATCAGTGATTCCTGACTTTTGCAGTGAACTTTTCCACAGCCGAGTATTATTCCCCAACATCTCCATCTGTGAGCAAATAGGCCGATACAGCCACCGGATTGTGCTTGGGGCACTTTAGTGTTTTTAGCATATGGTTATCCATTGAACCGACCAGCTACAATATCATTGTTTTTATAGCCAATTGTGGTTTGTCTATGTGACCCTGGAGGTCCAATAAATGTTTTTTCAATCCTTCTGTGTACAGCAATGTCTTGGATGAATTATCACCAGTTTACATAAGGATTTAAAATATAAAAAAACATTTATTGGACCTCCAAGGCCACACTGTATTTCTTAAAGTGGTAGGTACTGCCTTGTGAATAGAGCCCACTGTCTCCTTCTCCTTGTTTCTGTAGTCCAGGCTACATAAACAAAACACACAAGACATTTTGGCATACCTCCCAACCAGCACGGATTCTGCGGGAACTCCCCGCACAGACTGCATCTTCCCGCAGTCCCGCGAATGGGTTAAATTTCCCGCACAGGAAGCTGAAGAAGGAGCACGGGGTCTGAGGGGAGACATGCACAGCTGTGCACAGATGAGAGACAACAGCGGCACCCGATCGGCGCCCCCCCCCCCCCCCCCCCCGCTCAGCAACCTAATATCCTGTCTGAGGGGAGACCAGCACAGCTGTGCACAGACAGGTGAGAGACAACTTTGAGCAGCGGCACCCATTCCCGCGCGACAAGCCCTCATCTCCCCGCTCAACAACTGCGTTCCGACCCCCCCCCCCTGCTCAACAACTTTGTTCCGACCCCCCTTCCGCTCGCGCAACAACTACGTTCCGACCACAAACCCCCCCCCCCCCTCAACAACTTCGTTCCGACCACAAACCCCCCCCCCCTCAACAACTTCGTTCTGACCACCCCCCCCCCCGCTCAGCTCAACAACTTCGTTCTGACCAGCACCCCCCCCCCCCCTCAACAACTTCAATGACAAATGTAAATAAAGAATTTCCCGCAGTGAATTGTTTAAATGTTGGGAGGGTATGATTTTGGGCACAGAAAAAAAAGTGGCTTTACCTTGTTGGCTGATCACAATGTAGTCACCTGAGTCTCTGCTACCAAAGCATGATGACTTGAGTCACAATGTAATAATATTGGGTGACATTCTAACAAAGTCACTTCTCGACAGAACACCGGCACAAGCAGCTAAGAGTCAGGAGACGTAACATTTGGCACGGCGGCCCCCGGCTCACCAGGCACATGCCTATGGCCAGTACGGACCTGCTGACTACTACTAAACTAAATATCTCCTAAACGGTATATGCTTAGGAGATATTTACTGTACATATACTGTAGGTAAGTCTTATAGATCTGTAGGTATAAATCAAAAAGTGGACTTTACTACCGCTTTAACTTGCTGTTGGAGTTTAAGAATATGCTGTACATAGGGAGGTTGAACATTAGCAAGAGATCATACACCCAAATGTGTTAAAAGATCGATCATCTCTGCTATAGGGAGCCCTGGTTTGTCTACCCCTGGCAGAGTCCCTGGATATTCCAACAATGGGCTCTTCCTGCCATAATTCTCTCTGGTTATGTACTGAAAGTTTTAGGTGCCCCCCCAACCATCTCTGTGTGTTCCAACTCTTCCTATTACATTCTCTATAATATAAAACAAATCATGCTGTAAGCAGGGGCGGACTGACCATTCGCACTGCCCGAGGGCCCCCTGGTGGGAGGGCCCGGGCTGCTCAGTCTGCCCCTGGAGGTGCCCGCAGCAGCGTCAGCTTCTACACAATAAAAAAAACTGAGTCTGTACTTTGTACCCCCGAGATGCCTTGAACCATTAAATCCCGGGCCGCTAGCTAGGTGATGTGGCTATTGTATAAGAGGCTGACTCGTCAGTAGGGTGACCACGTGTCCCGGATTGCCCGGGACAGTCCCGCATTTTGCAGGTCTGTCCCGGGCACCTTCGTTCCAGGACAATACAGTGTCCCGGAATAAAACTGACACAACTACCCCCCGGGCCAATCTGATGCCCCCAAAAAAGGCCGCCACATCACTGCTTTACTCACTGACAGTACTTGTCCTGGCCAGGAATGCCTGGAGGAGCTCAATCCCCACCCCCTGCTTGTGATTGCAGAAATCATAAATCCCACCTCTTGTGTCCAATCACTGTGCTGTGATTCGTTACAGCACAAGCTGATTTTTGGGAAGGGGGGGTGTCCCTGAATGGTATTTTGGACATGTGGTCACCCTACTCGTCAGAGCCGTGAGCCGTGCAGGGATGTACAGTGACACTGTGACAGGCGCTCCGGCCACCTCTCCCCCTTTGGAATTCAGCTGAGGGGGCGGGGCCATAAGTCACTGCCGCAGAGGACTGTCTGTGAAGGAGCTGCTGGACTCAGAGGCAGAGTGAATTGCACAGACACAGGAACGGCATGCACACTGACCTGCCTTGTGTGCAGAAGCAGGTCAGTGTCATAAATAACGAAAGCACTGTGACTGCAGTTACTGTGACAGTGTCTTATCTGTGTTATAAGAGCCATGCTGATTGTTTCTTTACCTTCTTGCCCTGTGCTGTGTCTGTGCTTATTTACCAGGTAGCAGGTCAGGTCAGGTGCTATTCACTAGTGCACATGATGAGCCATCCATCCCAGCCAGCTCATACCTCCCGAGCCTCTCATACAACATCAACATCAATCTAGCTAGCGGGATTTAATGGTTCAAGGCACTGCTTTCTCGGGGGTACAGACTCAGTTTTTTTTATTGTGTATGATAAGCTGCCGCTGCTGGCACCTCCAGGGGCGGACTGAGCCGGCCCTCCCACAACAGGGCCCTCGGGCAGTGCCCCGACTGACAAATGGTCAGTCCGCCCCTGCACACTGATTTCTGGTACACTGAATGCCACTCAGTGTATAGGTATCAGTGTTATATATAGGGAATAGCACTTAGACCTGGTTCACATTGAAGCAATTCACCATGTGAAATCGCATGGCAATGGCACTACCCAAATCGGTGCGATGCCCCATTTGTGGCGCCGCACCGATTCCCAAAAGTAGTTTCTGTACAACTTTTGGCGACTTCTTGGTGCAATTTCCATAGACATCTGTGCAGCAACCCCCACAGATGTCTCTGAAATCACCCGCCAAATTTGCAGAGACATGCCGGTATGAAATCATGCGAGTTTAGCTGAACTGTCTCGCACAATTTCACACCCGCTGTCAGTGTGAACCTGGACTAAGGCCTGATTCACACCTATGGCATTTTTTGTGCTTTTTTCATTTTGCACAACAATCCATTTAACATGGTTTCTTATGGAACACGTTCTGTAGTGCAAATCTGCAAAATGCAAAAAGCACTAAAAATGCGTAGGTGTGAATCGGGCCTAAGTGAGTGTTATTCCCTATATATATTCCTTACATTGGTGATCAGTGAGAAGAATGTTCCCTACATTGGTGATCAGTGGGAAGAATGTTCCTTACATTGGTGATCAGTGAGAAGAATGTCCCTTACATTGGTGATCAGTGGGAAGAATGCTCCTTACATTGGTGATCAGTGAGAAGAATGTTCCTTACATTGGTGATCAGTGAGAAGAATGTTCCTTACATTGGTGATCAGTGGGAAGAATGTTCCTTACATTGGTGATCAGTGGGAAGAATGCTCCTTACATTGATGATCAGTGAGAAGAATGTTCCTTACATTGGTGATCAGTGGGAAGAATGTTCCTTACATTGGTGATCAGTGAGAAGAATGTTCCTTACATTGGTGATCAGTGAGAAGAATGTTCCTTACGTTGGTGATCAGTGAGAGGAATGTTCCTTACATTAGTGGTCAGTGAGTAGAATGTCCCTTACATTGGTGATCAGTGGGAAGAATGTTCCTTACATTGGTGATCAGTGGGAAGAATGTTCCTTACATTGATGATCAGTGAGAAGAATGTTCCTTACATTGGTGATCAGTGGGAAGAATGTTCCTTACGTTGGTGATCAGTGAGAAGAATGTTCCTTACATTGATGATCAGTGGGAAGAATGTTCCTTACATTGGTGATCAGTGAGAAGAATGTTCCTTACATTGATGATCAGTGAGAGGAATGTTCCTTACATTAGTAGTCAGTGAGAAGAATGTCCCTTACATTGGTGGTCAGTGAAAAGAATGTTCCTTACATTGGTGATCAGTGAGAAGAATGTTCCTTACATTGATGATCAGTGAGAAGAATGTTCCTTACATTGATGATCAGTGAGAAGAATGTTCCTTACATTGGTGATCAGTGGGAAGAATGCTCCTTACATTGATGATCAGTGAGAAGAATGTTCCTTACATTGGTGATCAGTGGGAAGAATGTTCCTTACATTGGTGATCAGTGGGAAGAATGTTCCTTACATTGGTGATCAGTGGGAAGAATGCTCCTTACATTGGTGATCAGTGAGAAGAATGTTCTTTACATTGGTGGTCAGTGAGAAGAATGTTCCTTACATTGGTGATCAGTGGGAAGAATGTCCCTTACATTGCTGATCAGTGGGAAGAATGTCCCTTACATTGGTGATCAGTGGGAAGAATGTTCCTTACATTGGTGATCAGTGGGAAGAATGTTCCTTACATTGGTGATCAGTGGGAAGAATGTTCCTTACATTGGTGATCAGTGGGAAGAATGTCCCTTACATTGGTGATCAGTGGGAAGAATGTCCCTTACATTGGTGATCAGTGGGAAGAATGTCCCTTACGTTGGTGATCAGTGTAAGAATGGTTTAATTCCTATAATAAACATTTATTTTGAACATTGTGTAGAGAAATTCTTTGAATGCATGCAATGTGGGCAGTGCAATATGTAGGTGGGACTTTGTGTGAATGTAGCTTTAACATGGGCGGAGACACAGGGGGCCCCATGATCTCCTTTTGCCCGGGTGCCCCATGAGCTGTCAGACCGCCCCTGGCTGTAAGGGATGGTGGAAGCCCATCGGAATGGACACAGCAGGTGCCTACCAATAACTGAAATATCATTTTTTAATGAACTGACCTATAAAAAATATGTCCTCTTCTTGAATGGCCTATATTGATATTTAGATGTAACACAGTTGTGTTGTGTTGTGTTGTGGCTTTACTTTGTTGGCTGATCACAATGCAGTCACCTGAATCTCTGCTAACAAAGCATGATGACTTAAGTCACAATGTACTAATATTGGGTGACATTCTAATGAAGTCATGTTAATATTTAAGAAGATGAATTTATCCCACACATTAGAAGATAAGATACACAGTGGAAGATTTCTTTGGTGGAGATAACAATATTACAGGATGGAGCCCGGCTCTCATAAACTCTACCATGTACACGGCTTCCACTCCCGGAATTTGCTAGACACATACTTTTCCAGTAAACCAGGAATGCCCTTTGCTCATGAGGCTTTAAGGTATCCTATGGAGAAATTTTACAACGCATTTTGCTCAGGTAGGTAAAGCTCTTTTTGATAATAAATTCATTGTGCATGAAGTATTTATTAGGAGAAATTAAGCATAACTATTGATTTGCAGAACGGTCTTGTACAAGTGAAGATTTGACTGAAACAGAGAGTGAAAGAATCATATATTTAGATAAACCAGGTAGAGACAAAGTAGAATTTCTGCTGATCCATTCTTTAGGAAAATCAAAAAGCCCTCTAGTGGCACAATGTCACTGCTGCCAGGGCTTCCATCTTCACAAAGTCTTCTTTCTGGGTTTATGGACTCTGTCCGCTTGAATGGCTGAGCCGCGATGATGCGCACAGGAGTCACGGTCTCAGCACAGAGCTCTGAATGGACAGCACTGTCCTTTCAGAGTGCAATGTGCATGCACCAGTGTCATCACTGGCTACCAGGCCCGGACTGGGACAAAAAATAGGCCCGGGCATTTTAGACTGGACCCCTGGGCGGAGGAGGTGGGGATGGGGGGGGTGAGCATTTGCGTGGGTGATTGTGATGGGATATTTATCCTGAGGGACAGCCTCAGACCAGAAAAGAGACATGCCCAGACCATCAAAGAGACAGCCTCAGTCCAGCAAAGAGACAGTCCCAATCCACCCCACTTAACAACTGCTACAGAGCGGGAGTTCGGCTGTAGCACACACTGGATCAGTTCAGTGCACTAACCTTCCTCCCTGTGCAGCTGTCACATTGTGCCAGTGAGAGGCTACCATTTTCCCGAGTGCAGGTATATCTCCAGCGGCTGGCCCAGGAGGTGTCTGTCCCCTGCAGGTACTTCTCTCCCGCCTTCTTCTGCAGATCCTAGTTTGTTGGCTCCAGCCCTGCTTCAGGCATGGCCGCATAGCGGGAGGTAAGCGGTGGCCGCGGCCTGTGTTAGCCCTGCCAAACCGCAGTCACTGCTTATCTCCCGCTGTGTGGCCTGGTTATCAACAGGCTGCTCTTCTTAGGACATGCAGCCCAGAAACCCTGGCCCACTCACTTTGTGTAAGACTCCTTTCACATTGAGGCTTTTTACAGGTGTTTTTGCGCTAAAAATAGCGCCTGTAAACTGCCTCTTCTGCTGCCCCAGTGTTAAAGCGCTGAGTGCTTTCACACTGGGGCGGTTCGCTTGCAGGACAGAAAAAAATATCCTCCAAGCAGCATCTTTGGGTCGGTGGGGGAGCGGTGTACACACCGCTCCCCACTGCCCCTGCCTATTGAAATGAATGGGCGCCACTTTCAAAGGGCCAGTCCGGGCCGGCTGGCTACTACTAAACTAAATATCTCCTAAACGGTGCACGCTTAGGAGATATTAACTGTACATATAGGTAAGTCTTATAGGTCTGTAGGTATAAATAAAAAAATGTACTTTACTACCGCTTTAACTTGGGGTGGAACTCCGCTTTAACTCTCCGACGCCCACCAATAACTGAAATATCAGTTTTTTATTAAACTGACCTATAAAAAATATGCCCTCTTCTTGAATGGCCTATATTCATATTTAGATGTAACACAGTTGTGCTTTAACTGTCCTGAATTCAAATTCATTGCATATTTGTTTTCGGGGCTGTTCGGAGTTGGGTACTCACCTACATATTTGGTGGACTTGTCCAATAGTTCAGACCTTCTGGGAGGAAATGTTACATTGACTTCCAGAATGTTTTCATCAAAGCTACATCTTAACCTAACTACTGCATTACTCAACTTGAAACCGGAGTGCATAACGCACACCCAATTCAAACTTTTTGTTCAGCTTACAGCTGCAAAGTAAACGATAGCAAAAGCATGGAAATCTCCTTCATTGGTGGTAGCTGAGACGGAAAGTATGATGCACAAATACCACTTACCATCAACCTTTGACGAAAAATGTTCTCCTGCCATGGTAGATGATTTTTGAATAACCATATTATATCTCGTGATGGCTTTTGGGTCAACCCGGTGGACTCCCCTCCCCTTTCTTCTCTTTTCTGCTCTCTCTTTTTCTTTACTATAATACATTTTCACCCCCCAATCCTTCTTATTATTTTGAAGCTCTTGATCCTTCAGACTATAACTTTCTTTCTCAACTTACCTATACTAATTTCAGTTGTTCTAGTTAGAAATTTTTATAACAGAGTGGGGGTTATTTCTGAAAGGCAAATCCACTTTGCACTACAAGTGCAAACTACAAGTGCAACGTGCACTTGAAATTGCACTGAAAGTGCACTTGGAAGTACAGTCGCTGTAGATCCGAGGGGGACATGGAAGGAAAATAAAAAGCAGCATTTTGGCTTGCATGTGATTGGATAATAAAATTAGCAGAGCTTCCCCTCATTTCAGATCTTCCCCTCAGATTTACAGCGACTGCACTTCCAAGTGCACTTTCAGTGCATTTTCAAGTGTGCTTTGCATTTGTAGTGCAAAGTGCATTTGCCTTTTGTAAATAACTCCCATTGTGTTTTCATATGACTCTTTACACTTCAGGTTATCTTTTGCATGCTTTGAAGTCTATCAACACGAATTGTAACGAGCGTCATTCCTTTTGTCATATTTTATTTAATGAATATATCTGTTATGCCTTTTTATGAACTTAATAAAACCACTTTAAAGGAAACAAATGCATTGCATAGAAACAATTCCACAGCTCTCATTGAAGGTTGTTTTGAATCTTTTACTGCAGGTGACTTTAGGGGAGACGTGTTGATTGACATCAGTGCTGGTCCCATTATACAACATCTCTATGCAGCGCTGGAATATTTCAGAGATATCATTCTTCTCAAGCCTACTGAGCACTGTATTTTAGAAGTGAAAAAATGGACAGACAGCCGAACCGGAGCATTTGATTGGTCACACACCACTACACTTGCTACAGAATTGGCAGGAAAGAGGTGAAGTATCTGCCAGTTTTTTCTCCTAGTGAGGCTGAATACCTGGTGTGATGAACTAGTAGCATTGGGAGGAGGACCAGACCTAATTTTTAAAACATTTGGAATTTAATTTTTGTATTTAATTATTAATAATATTAATAATTATTTAATTATTGTATTTTTAATTAGCCTTTTCAACTTGTGAGAAGATTTAAAAATCAGGTGATATTATTACGAGGGGAAAAATTCCGTTAACGTAGGATAAAACGCCATTCACGCCTAGGATAAAACAAACCTAAATGCCTAAGCCTTCTTTTGCAATTTTGACATGTGTTAGTAAAACCGTACATATCATCAATACTTTGTGCATTCAGGTGATTATACCTTGTTTTTTTTTAGGACAAATTGGGCTTTCATTTGCTGGTAAATGTTAATGAATGTCTCCTGATATTTTTTATTATTATTATTATCAAAGGAAAACTAGCCAAAAATAGTAAAAAAAAAATACAGATTTTTAAATGTAACTATATATTTCTTGTTATTGCCATAACTTACCACCAAAGAACTACCCAAAATAAATTCTCCTGCTCCTGACGATCGCAGCGATACATCATATGTATATTTTATGTTGTTTGTATTCGTGGGACAGCCCAAAAACAATAGTACGCATTTTGCAATTTTTTTTTAAAACTACCTAAACACTACCTAAAACTACCTTAAAAACACTGGGGCAGATCCACAGAGCAAGTACGCCAGCGTATCTACTGATACGCCGGCGTACTTTCAAATTTCCCGCGTCGTATCTTTAGTTTGAATCCTCAAACCAAGATACGACGGCATCTGGGTAAGATCCGACAGGCGTACGGCTTCGTACGCCTTCAGATCTTAGATGCAATACTTCGGCGCCCGCTGGGTGGAGTTTGCGTCGTTTTCCGCGTTGGGTATGCAAATTAGCGATTTACGACTATCCACGAACATACGCGCGGCCGTCGCATTTTCTAACGTCATCTGTAGTCGGCTTTGTAGTCGGCGTATAGTTAAAGCTGGTATATAGATAGACTTGCCATGTTAAGTATGGCTGTCGTTCCCGCGTTGAAATTTGAATTTTTTTTTTTTTTTGCGTAAGTCGTCCGTGAATAGGGATGGACGTAACTCACGTCTAAGTTAAAAAAATGACGTCCTAGCGACGTCATTTAGCGCAATGCACGGGCAGGACATTTCGGGACGACGCATGCGCAGTTCATTCGGCGCGGGGACGCGCTTCATTTAAATTAATAACGCCCCCTAATCGCCGATTTGAATTCCGCCGCCAGAAATACACTACACCGCCGTAACTGACGGCGCGAAATCGTTGAGGATTCGAAATTCCGCCAGTTAAGGTACGGCGGCGTAGCATATCTCTGATACGCTGCGCGGATGTAATTCAATATACATAATACAATCTCTCTTGTCCATTCACAGAGACAAAAAACACGGGTTTTACAGTGACTAAACACTGATAGATAGCCAATTTAGAGGCTATCACAGCGATCAGGTGACCCAGAATTGGTTGTTCCGAGTCCCAATCATTAGAACAGGGCCCGGGGCTCTCAGGGAGACCCAGATCTCTGTGCTGGGAGAGCGCCATGCAACGCGTTTCCATCACGAAGGGAGATACGCAAATATGGGGACCCACGAAAAAAAGCCCAGTCCAGTGGGGTTGCATATTTGCGTACTGTTGGTGTGAAGCTGTTAATAATGCATTAATACTCCACTAACATCAAATGTAATACTGCTAGAAGAATCTTTTTTTGGGTGTGCAGCATATGATCCCCAGCAAAAAGCAGTGAAGGGAATTGGTGGTTAGTGGCTAGCTGTAAGTGCTTTATCTCTATGATATGGTCGACACTCCTCTTCCAGTGATATTTGAAAGTCTCTTCTACAGCTCAGAAATGTTAACGGTATTCACTAGCTCAGACCTAATATACTCAATGCCTCTCAGAATATCAGTTAAATGCTTTATGTGACATGGGATGTGCTTCTTCCTTTCAGTGACCAATGTGAGGAGAAGGAAATTGGACTTAAGGCGGCAATTAAACATGTTGTAAAATTCGATATCAACAAGGAAAATCTCACAGACCCAATTGGGCTAACACAAGCCGACTGCCTTCTGTTCTGGTGTATTCTGGAAGCCATCAGCAAAGACCTTGAAGAATTTGTGAGAAACTTCAGGAAATTCTCAAAGCTTCTAAAACCCGGCGGGCGCATTATGTATTATGGAGCTTTAAATTGCACATTCTATATGGTTGGGGGAGAGAAGTTCCATTTTTTAAAGTATAATGAAAGTGACTTGAGAAGTATGCTCAGTAATGAGGGGTTTGTTATCACCCATTTGGAGGTTTCCCAAAGACAGACTGTGACTGATCTGTGTGATTTTGATTCAGCTGTGTTCTGTACAGCTTATAAAGTACAGAAGATTTAGGCCGCATTCACACCATTGTGTTAGAAAGTGCACATGAATTTCATGAAAGAACAGTGGGGGTTATTTACGAAAGGCAAATCCACTTTGCACCATAAGTGCAAACTACAAGTGCAAAGTGCACTTGAAATTGCATTGAAAGTGCACTTGGAAGTACAGTCACTGTAGATCTGAGGGGGGGACATGCAAGGAAAACAAAAAACAGCACATTTTAGCTTGCACATGATTGGATGATAAAATCAGCAGAGCTTCCCCTCATTTCAGATCTACCCCTTAGATTTACAGCGATTGCACTTCCAAGTAGTGAAAAGTGGATTTGCCTTTCGTAAATAACCCCCCATGTATAGCAAACCCCCCATGTATACCAAAAACTGACAAAAGATGCAGAAAGCAGGATTTGAGGAAAACAAAATGCACTGCCCTCTTCCACAACACATTGATGTGAACAGCTTCATAGATTATGATAGCAACTAGTTTTCATGAGCTTTTATTATGCTGTAATGCTGGGTTGTAGTGCATATAAAAAAACAATGGTAGTAATGGGCCCTTAGGCTGGGTTCACATATATACAAATTGGATGCGTTTCAATTTGTATAACATGTGAGTGTGACCGGCTTCACACCTGAATCTCACCTGAACCGGTGAACAGAAACGCACAGGGCACCGGACTGCAAACCGCACCGCAGATATGTGAACCCAGCTTTAGGTAGCTACCAATACCCAGAATTGTATCAGCAAGTCACCTATGTACTGGTAGAGTACCTCAAATGTTGAGGCAGTCCTCTGATAAAAGAGATCACCAACCACAAACCTGCTTCCAAACTAGGGTTGCCACCTTTTCACCAAGCCAAACCCGAACACTTTAGCGGTGCACAGTAATTTTTTGGGGGGGTTTGTTTTAGTATACACTATAGGATTGCAACAGACCTGGGAAACCTTTGGGGACTCCAAAGAAAATAGTAATGAGGCGCACATAGTGCCCACTCACACTTCTGTCAAGACATGTTCTGAGCCACATTCCTGTCTGAAAAAATGTGTCCGGGTTTCAGGTGGACTGAAACCCTGACACATAATTTAAAACCCAAACTGTCCGGGTGAATCCCAGACAGGTGGCAATCCTATTCCAAACCCTAAACACCAACTTTTTTTGCGCCCAGCCTGAGGAAGAGACTCGAAAGTCTTGAACGCGTGCACCCCCCGCATCCGGAAGTGACGTCACTCGCAGTCCGCAGTGGATACCTGATTCCAGCCTGAAGGTTCCGAGAGCGTCTCGGTTCCTGTTGCCGCTGCCCTTCAGAGAACGACATCTCCGCGCTGCCTGCATTAGGACATCGTACGCACACCGGCTATACAATGCGGATGATCTTTACACCACTTTGCCTATATTCATCCATGTTTGTGAGTAGGCTTTTTATAGCTTTTTGCACATATTACTCTTATTAAATGAGCTTGCTACGCTTAGAAGGCGCTGCATTTGTCTTTTCTTTGCTTTTATACAGATCACTTCATCTGTCAGCTGGCAGCCATCCAAAGCAAGGCAATAGCGATTTAGTTATACAGTGCCATGGACACTTGATGGACTATGATATCCATTTTATAGCACTGGTTTCTTTTGGACTATATCCACGTTTGTCATCTTTAGTTTTATTTATTTTTTCTTTATTTCAGTTTCATTTTTATTTTTCATTTTTATTTTTATCTTTATATTTTTTTATTTTTATTTTATATTTATTTTTATTTTTTTTTATTTTTTTTTACTTTTAAGTTTTATTCCAGTCTAATTTACAGTTCAGTTTTTCAACATTATTCTTAGCCCCTATCCCCATTCCAAGTAATACTAGCTTTTTGTGAACCTTAGACATCTACAGGGAGTGCGCTTGAATATCATGTTTTGTTTTAACACCAACTTTTTACACTGACACAAATAGACTGGGGACATTGATATCTAGGCAGGCTGCCAAAGATACAGAAGCCCTGAAGAAAGCATCCTAAGACTTTAGAAATGCATTAGTATCTTTGATTGATTTTTGAGCTAATTAAAAAAAAAATATTCTGATTCCAGAACTTTTATTTGTGGTGTTTAACTGCTTGCCGACCAGCCGCCAGTTATACGGCGGCAGGTCGGCTCTGCTGGGCAAGATCACGTAGCTATATATCATCTCTCCCAGCAGCCAATAGGGGCGCGTGCGCGCGCCCCCCACTCGTCCCTGATCCCGGCACGAGTGCCCGGCGGGCGCAATCGCCGCCGGGCACCCGCGATCGCTTGTTACAGAGCGAGAATTGGGAGCTGTGGTCCTGTCAGGGGGAGAAATGCCTGATCTTCTGTTCATCCAATGTATGAACAGCGATCAGTCATTTCCCCCAGTCAGTCCCACCCCCTCTTCAGTTAGAACACACCCAGGGAACATACTTAACCCATTCCTCGCCCCCTAGTGTTAACCCCTTTCCTGACATTTTTATAGTCATCAATGCATTTTGAGAGCACCGATCGCTATAAAAAATGCCAATGGTCCCAAAAATGTGTCAAAAGTGTCCGCCAAATAAATTAAGAAAAATGCCATAAAACTATCCCCTATTTTGTAAACGCTATAACTTTTGCGCAAACCAATCATTAAACGCTTATTGCAATTTTTTTTAAGAAAAATATGTAGATGAATACGTATCGGCCTAAACTGAGGAAAAAAATTGTTTTTGTATGTATTTTTTGGGCAAAAAGTAAAGAATATTATTTTTTTTCAAAATTGTTGCTCTATTTTTGTTTATACCGCAAAAACTAAAAACCGCAGAGGTGATCAAATACCACCAAAAGAAAGCTCTATTTGTGGGAAAAAAAGGACGCCAATTTTGTTTGGGAGCCACGTCGCACGACTGCGCATTTGTCAGTTAATGCGACGCAGTGCCGAATCGCAAAAAGTGGCCTGGTCTTTGACCAGCAATATGGTCCGGGGGTTAAGTGGTAATACACTTTGACTTACCCACTATTAAGCCCATTATTAACTCTCAGTAACCCTAATTCATTTTCATTGACCCTTTCTTCCCTTATTTGCTTCTCTGTTTTTTTTTTTAAACTGATTTTATTTTTACTGTTCATTTATTTATTTATTTTGTCCGTTTGGCTCATTCATTTTTGTAGCTTCTCCTCACATAATTACCTAATATTATTATTTATTTATTTTCATTTTTTTGTAAATAATCTCATCATGCTTTGTACCAGAACCATATGTTATGTGCATACAACGTTTTACATACAGTGGTTTTGTGTTCTATCTGTCCTGAAATTGGTTGGTGGCTATAAGCTTGATGTATCAACATTCAGAATCAGGCCCGGATTTACTCCCTTTGCCACCCCAAGGCCGGGTCCTTCAATGCCGCCCCCCCCCCCCACACATACACACACACACCATCACATAGGGGGCCTTCATCCAGACCGACCCAGGGAAAATTATGCTGCACTACTCCCTAAGTAATAAAAAGTGATAATAAAAACACTACAAAAGTGAAATAAACAAAACAAATTAAAATGCTCACAGGTAAATGGATAAACTAAATAAAATAACAAATTGACCAACAATCAATCAAAAATAGGCAAAAACCATACAAATATATAACAAAGAGGTGTAAAAACAATGTAAAACAATGCAAAATGAGAATAATAAAACAAAGGATAAGTGATATGCCCATGTATATCTAAACACTAAAAAAAATGACAATATACCCTCTCCATGGGGTGCAGTGTCGTCTCCAGCTTTCATATTTAGGGGGGGGGGGCACATGGGGGGACAGGGACAAAGTAGGGGGGCCAACTATAAAGTGCAATTATATATATGTATACATATCTCCTGGGGCCCTACGATCCCACTATGGGCCCTTTTACATGTTCTGCAGTGAGCTTCCTTCCTACTATACTGGGGCCCCCCAAGGTGGCAGAAAACAAGAGATATATGTCACCAGCACACCAAGAAAATATAAGGGTCCAAAGCAGTGGGAGAACTTTCAGGGTTGCAAAGGTTGTCTTGCCACCGGGGCCTGGTGTTCTGCCCCTGTGAGGTTAATGGACTGTCCTGTCCCTGCTATTGACAGTGCTGGTCTGGCATCTGTCTCCTTGGCAGCGGCGACAGTCTATTAGGACCTAGTGCTGGTGACATTATGGGTGCATGCAGGGGAAGGCTGGCACTATTGGTTATAGAGAGCTGAGCCCCCAGCTGGTCACCTAGCAGCAGTAATGCTGTATAACCTTCTCTGTTGACATGCTGATCGGCATGTGATCCAGGTAATGCTCCCAGTCAGATCTAATAAACACAGTATTTATTAGCATCAAGAGTACAACTATATATATATATATATATATATATATAATCAAACGTATGTTCCACAGCCGTGTGGGCTCTATGCCTGTAAAGTGTGGCCTTTGATCAATAAAATCACTGATATTTAACACTATGATTTGACTAGGAGCATCACCTGGATTGCATCACGATCAGCATGTCAGAGAAGGCTCCACTGCTGCTAAGCAACCTGCAGGGAGCTCAACTGTCTACAACCAAAAGAGATGGGCTTGGGTGTGTTTGAAATCCCACATGCCGGATCACGCCAGGAAGCCGACACTCCACAGTGCTAATCACAGGCAGTGAGACATTTCCTGATCTGTGCAGCAGCGACCGTGAAATGTCTCACTGCCTGTGATTAGCGCTGTGCAGTGTGGGCTTCCTGGCAGGCTCTGGCATGTGGAATTTTGAACATGCCCAGCCCCTCTCTAACAACAAATTGTGCTGGCCCTCCTGTACATCAGCCCCATAAAGTAACCAGCTCTGGGTTCCAATGTGCTGCCGCCGCTGCTGTGGAGACAGAGACCAGCGCTGTGAATAGCCGGGACAGAACAGCAACTCTGGTTATTCCAGCACTGGTCTACACTGGGAGGATTCCCCCATCCACCTATAATGTGTAGATGGGGGAATTGGATCATTTCTTTTTTTTTTTTATTTAACCTAATAGTTGAATGAAAAAAAGTGATCAATGTATGGGCTGCCTAAGAGCTAAGACCAGCCATAGACAGTTTAAATCTCAGCTGGTTCAGCAGGAACTGGCTGAGATTTGAACCATTAATGAGCAGATTCTCTTATGATTAATTATCACTAGTGGTTGCTGTATAGCCACTAGTGATAATCATTGTTTGTCGGGAGAATACAATTGCTGGGCAGGAGGGATATTCCCCTGTCAGCACTGTCTGTGTTGATGGGGGAATCATGCAAGTTTCTTTCCTGCAATCTGTGGATGTAGGAAAGAAATTTGCACTGTATATTACCTGCCTAACTGAAAGTGAAAGTGTAAGGCCGGGTACTAACGAGCAAACATGTACGGTGAAACCGGTCCGTCGGACCGTTTTCACCGTACATGCCTGCCAGAGGGCTTCTGTACGATGGTTGTACTAACCATCGTACAGAAGTCCGCGCGTAAACATTACGCGGGGCGTGTCCGCGTCGTCGCCGCGGCGATGACGCGGCGACGTGGGCGGGCCTGCCATTTAAAGGCTTCCACGCATGCGTCAAAGTCATTCGACGCATGCGAGGGACGGCGGGCGCTCGGACATGTACGGTAGGTCTGTACATGTCCGAGCGGGCAGGATTCCAGCGGACGGTTTTAAAACACGTCCAGGAATATTTGTCTGCTGGGAAAAGGCCCGGCGGGCAAATGTTTGCTGGAATTCGGCCCGCTCGCGCCTACACACGACCGAACATGTATGCTGAAACTGGCCCGCGGACCAGTTTCAGCATACATGTTTGGTCGTGTGTACGGGGCCTAACAGAATGACCCAGACACTTTTGAAGGATGGGGGGTATTCCTGTGCCAGCTTCACCAATGACTCTTGGGTCTAGGGTCATCCTGTGCCCCTTTTGGGCATAGGGTGACTAAGAAATGATAATGATAAATTACATGCGAGGGGACATTACTGATAATTCATGTTTTGCAGGATATCTTGAAATATTACAAGTTGTTAAAGTCTGACTCCAACAGGTCAATAGAGTGTTTTCATTCAATGTGGGGACACATGCTTTTGAGGTGTTAATTGAGTCTGCTCCGCGACATTCCATTGTGTGATGCTAATACTGTTTTGTGTCCATTGTGCTAATTAGGTCTGATCCTAAGACCTGTTCATTGTGTATGTTAATGACACTGTTAAGATGTGGAATGTGACTTGTCAAGCTGTAGTAATTAACCCCTCTAAATGCGGAGCCAGACCGTCTGGGTAATGAGTAGTAATTAACTCATCAGAATGTCATTATCTAAAAGAATGTGTATGAAGCCCCCATTGTGTGATGTGTGGGTGGAGTGTGTCTTTGTCAATGTGATTAACTGTAACATGCTTGTACTGTATATAAGAAAGCTAAGTTACCATTAAAGCATTCATTCATTCATTTTTGAACCAGTACCAGAGCTTGTGTTGTGTCGGTTATTCTGGGAAATGAAATGGGTCGTGTCTGATGTCTGTCGGATTGTCGGATAAGCTGTCATGGGGCGATGGAATGGAATATCCTAAACGGTGGTGACCGTTACAGAAAGTAAATTGTGAATGTCTTGAAAGAACAGTAGAGGGGGAGGGAGACAGATGGGGGAGAGAAGGGATGGAGATAGTGCAGTTCAGTGATTACAGTGTACTGCAGTCTGCAGTGCACACACTTACCCAAGGTCCAGGCTAGAATCTCAGGCATCATTCACACACATGCTGCTGATTTTCATATTTCCCGCCCACACATCCCTCTCTTCAGATACAGCACACCGGGATAGTGTGGGCGGGACTGAAAGGAGGAGGAGCTGTATTCCTCCCTGTTCGTATGTGAGGAGAGTGGGGGGGGGGGGAGGTGGCTGGACTCGCTGGGCTGTAAAAGAGTGTCATAGACTGACACTCGGCTCAGCTTGCAGTCACCACTCTCGGAATTTACAGGCTGGTTCTCCTGTCCTAAGGACAGGAGAATTCAGTCTGTTTTTTTCAGTAACTGAGATGAAGGCTTGACCCCCCCTCCCCCACAATGCTCATGGAGTCCTTTCTGCAACTCGCTCTTCTCCATGCCAATGAGGATGCAGGGGAAGGAGCAGATCGGGCGGCTGTGGTTGTGTGATCGCTCGCATTATGCAGTGTCAGCGAGCAGAGGGAGGGGGAGGAATGCTCCGCAGAGCTGACTGGGGACGCTCTCCCTCTCAGGAGAGACTGTTACTCCAGCGGCGGCCGGAGCAAAATACAAAAACATTTTTTTTTGGGGGGGGCACATGGTGGGGCACAGCATAATGTTGGGGGGGTCAGGGCCCCCTCTGGCCCCCCCTAGAGTCGCCATTGCAGGGGTGCCAATACCTAATAGCAAAATTTGTAAATGCAATGCACAGTGATGTAATGAAATGAATAAAAACAATTACAATATGGATTGGAATTCGGATCGCCCCCCCAAAGTCATCAGCGGTGCACTGCCTGATCCCATTCCCCACGCATCCACCTCAGAGCCTGTTATTGTAGTTAGACTGCTAGGACTTGTAGTTCTCCATCTTCTCCTGGGGCTCATGGAGAAGATGGAGATTGGAGAACTACAAGTCCCAGAAGGTCATACATACAATAAGGCTCTGAGGTGGATGGGTGTGGATGGCATGCACCTGAGCCCAGGAGAAGATGGGGAACTACAAGTCCCAGCAGGTTATAATATAAGGCTCTGAGGTGGATGGATGTACAAGAAGTGGGAGGGGCCAATCATGGAGGGGCGGGGTCTTGTGCCCCCCCATCCTAAAACTTCACCAGCCGCCACTGATTGGGACACATTTTAATGGGGGGGAGGCCAAACTACAATGGAGCAGACAAAAATTAGGTTGTTAACAGACTAGGCTAGGTGTGTTTGGGCCTAGGATAGCATGCTGGACAGGATAGTGAAAGGAAAGATGCATGTAGGCCAAAAAAGGAGCATTAAAAGCTGACAACATGCATGGGGACAAATGGGACATTCACAACATATTACAATCATGGTAATTAGGGAAAAATGTTAGAAATACAAGACATTAGCATACATTAAATACATAGATTGTGATGTTAAAGGAGGAAACTTACCTTAATATAATCCTCCTGCATGACTTGTATGATGGCAGAACACGTCTTCGGTATGATGATCCCAAGCGCCTGGGGAGAGATGCCTGTCGAGAACTTGAGGTCCTGCAGGCTCCTCCCAGTCGCCAGGTACCGCAACGTGGCAATAAGCCTCTGCTCGGCCGTGATGGCTTGGCGCATCACAGTGTCCTGCCTCGTTATAAAGGGGGACAGAAGATCCAATAGACGGTAGAAAACGGGGTCCGTCATATGGAGAAAGCTCCTGAAGTCATCAGGATTATTCTCCTGGATTTCCCTAAGCAAAGGCATATGAGAGAATTGGTCACGCTGGCGCAACCAATTCTTGGCCCATGATCTCCTCCTCCTCCTGTTCCCAGCCGAAGATCGAGCAACATTATGAACTCCAGAAGACAGCCCATACGCAGCACGAACTCGAGCATGAGAACGCACCTCAAACATGGCTTCAAACCAGTCGGCTGGTCAGAACGCACTTGAAACAGAAAGCACCCCAAATCCAGCAAGACTTGTAAAGAACGTACTTGAAAAACAGATACGGACGGACAGGAAGGCTCTGCAAAACAGAAACGACCCGACCGCAATCACTGAATGCCAAATACGAACCCACGAGAACAAACTGAACCCTACAATACGATCTGCAAAGCACAGAGACTGAAAAGCGCAAATCGGCTCTAACCAAACTTTCACTAACACGCGGTTACACAGAATAAGCAAAAGCTGAGGCAAGGGTGGCGCCAAAGGCTTTGGCCTTCCCCTTTATAGTGACGTCGTACGTGGTTTACGTGTCCGCGTTCTGACACATTCGGTTAATGAACCTATGGTGTGTAGGCACATCAGACCATCAGTCAGCTTCATCGGTTAACCGATGAAACGGTCCTTCAGTCCGTTCTCATCGGATGGACTGATCGTGTGTACAGGGCTTTAAGCATAGGCGTATCGAGTGAAAATGGCACCTTCGGCAAGCACTGAAACTTGCGCCCCTGTCAAAATATTTGAAACCCATCTTAGAGATAACCTAAACAAAAAAAACAGCTATCAAAACTACAAATCAAGCTCTTTAATCTTTCAGTTAACCAATTAAGAAATGGTAGTGGCAGTGGCACTACATAAAAATTACAACTGCGCCTTCCTTGCTTTCACTGATGCAAACATTATTACTTAAAGTAGTTGTAAAGGTACATGCTTTCTTCCTGGTGTGGAGAAAGCCTCTTGAGGGGGGAGAGGGCGAGCAGGAAAGTCAGGACACTCTCTACTTTGCAGATAGAGAAAGGAGCTGTGTGTTAGTGGGCATCCTGACACTCCTGCTCGCCCCTCCCCCCTCAAGAGGCTTTCTCCACACCAGGAAGAAAGCCTTGCATTACGGTGGTGAGTTACAGACAGAAGAACAGGAAGTGAGCATTTCTCAGAAGAAATAAGGACATTTAAAAGCAAAATGGAAGGATGAGGTAAGTGAAGGAGGACTGCACTAAGGTAAAGGAAGCTATTTAGGGGGAAAAAAATCCTTGACAGCCCCTTTAATGCATTCTATGCATTAAGGTGAAATAACATCCGATGATTAGTGCCGCTGGGGAGAGGCCTGGACTGGCCCTTCTCCCTGGAGTCCTTTCAGCCGCTGGAGAGAAGGCAGGGTGACTGGGCTCAGTCCATCATGTTGTTGGGGATCTGTGCCAACTGGCCCCTATCCCTTGGGTATACCAGTGGAGACTGAAGTCCCATCCACTGGTAGGTGAAAATCCCCCGATGCTTGCAAAGCCAAGCCGACATCCTCCTGTCTCGGTGACGCACCATTTTCTGGGGTTGTGTCAGCGGAGACCACAGTCCCATCCACTGCCCCAGGAACTCCCTCTCCTGCTAGGTGAGAGCAGAGGCTTGTGGCACTCTGCTCTGTTGCCAGCTCTTCTGCTGGGTCGCTTTGAGTGGAGACCACAGTCCCATCCACTCCCACAGGAACTCCCTCTCCTGCTAGTTGAGAGCAGAGGCTTGTGGCAGTCTGCTCTGTTGCCAGCCCTTCTGCTGGGTTGCTTTGAGGGGAGACCACAGTCCCATCCCCCGATGTCAGCTCAAGCTGCAGTTGTGTGCAGCAGCCAGTAGCATCCTGCCCTGCCGCCAGCGATTCAGCTGGGAGTAAACGCTTTACCACAACAGCTTGTTGCTGGAGAGAGGGGCCAATTGCCCCGGCTCCCTGGAACTCCACTTTCATGGTGACTGGCATCTGTACCTCTCCCCTCTCTTCAGTTGGTGCTGCTGTGACTTCTGCTGCTGCAGCACCTCTTTGCTGTAGCCAAGTGGCATCCACAGCCGCTATAACCCGGTCTATGATCTCCGGTGGAGGATTAGGTCCATACTGTGCCAGTCCACGTCTAACAGCTCGGTCAAAAAACTCTTCATCGGGTGTCCTGTCTGTTATGCTGGGCCTTTCAGCTCTATCCATTTGGACAAGCTCTGTAATAATGTCCCTTCTCTTACGATTGCAGGCCGATCTGCCCCGGCTCTCCAGTAAGTCCTTGAGGGAAGAGAGCTTCAGCCATTCATACAGCGTCTCCATTGTCCTGTGTCCTTGTAGCCGTCGTTTAAGCAATGGAATTATCCCACTGCTGCCACCAATTGTAACGGTCACCACCTTTTAGGACCTTCCATCCCATCCAAGACAGCTTATCGACACTCCAACCAACAGGACCCGATCCATCCCATTTTCTCAGAATCAAGACGAGACACGCAGCTCTGTACTTGTTCCAAAAATGAAGACAACTTTTAATGGTAGCTTTCAGTCTTATATACAGTACAAGGCATGAAAGGAACAATCAACTCCCAGTCCCCACCCACACATCACACCGTGGGGGGCTTCAATCACATTCTTTGAGCTAATTACTAAACATTCTAGACATGTCGGCCCCGGCCTATAATTATCATGATCTAATCACTGCACATTCCTTCATTAACAGCATAACAAACAAAACACCATCACATACAATAATCTCTTCTTAATCCACATCCCTAGACAGACGTTCTGTCTTCGCATACAGCTTGACTGAAAGATATTCACACCTCTGAGCATCAATAGGCTTAAAGCAGTGTTATCACACAATGAAAGGTCTTCCAGGAGCCTGACTCAATTAGCATGTCACTAGTCAGGGCTAATCATAGAAATGAGTCACTATTGACTGGTTGGGTCACAATTAACCATCATCTTGCAGTATCTCAAAATCCTGCAATATGAACTATCAGTGATGTCCCCTGTCCTGTAATTTAGGACATAATTTCTCAGTCACCCTATGGCCCTATCGGACATAAGGTGACCCTAGACATAAGACTCCTTGGTGACGCCGGTATAGGAGTACCCCTCATCCTTACAAAGTCTCTGGGTGTCCCGGGTCATTCCGTCACAAGCTTCATAAATTATAATGGCAACTAGAGTTTTAATGTGCTTTTAGAACACCGTGGAATATTAGTAATTAATAGCTTACACATGGGAATCTGCCCACCGCTCCGCCTTCCACTGCCTCATTGAATCCACTCTGACAGCTGCACACACTCATCGCCCCGCCTGCTTTCTGCTCTCTGACGACAGACTGCTTACTAAACAGCAGGCAAATTAAAGCTTCCATGCTGCGCCCTCTCTTTTATGGGGCACAAGGTGGAAGTTTTAGTTTGCCTGCTGGGGGAAAAAGGTATTTTAAAAATCTGAATCCCCAGCGAGCAGCTGGGGATCCGGATTTTGCCACCCCCACCCCCTCCCCTCTACCCTTGCGCCCTAAGCAGCTGCCTGACCTGCCTTTTGCTGGCACCCGCCCTGGGTGGAGCCAAATCTCCTCTCCCACTGACACCCAGAAGTCTCATCTGGTTATCAGGGGGAGACAGCGGCTCTGATGATTGACCTGTGAAGTGACCAATAGGATGCTTCACATCACAGAGCTGCCTGCACTGCACCTGCCTCCCTTTGCTAGCACCAACATGAGTGCTGGATAGAGGCTTCTTTTAGTGGCAGCTACAAAAATGCAGATAGCATTCCAGTAACTGGCATACCATTCTGCCTCTTGAATTTGTGCAGCCTGTAAGTGGTGCAACTCAGTGAAGATCGCACTTCTAATGTGTGCAGTGAATGCACAGTGGTCCCTATCCCCCTTGGAGCCCATGTGCACTGCACACACTACACAAATTATGGTTGCACCCTTGGAGGGAAGTGAAGAAAAAGACAGGAGAGGAGAAGAAAGGGGAAAAGAGGAAAGGGGAAGGGAGAGAAGAAGAAGAAGAGAAGAGATACGCGACGGGCGAAAGAGGAGAGGACTTTTAGTTTAACACAATTAAAATGTGAATGCTTACTATGGCAATCATTCCATTCTTCCTTTCCCCGTTATTCATACAACAAATAGTAATTGTGATACATTTGCCTATATGTCTCAGTTTACTGCTCCCTGCTAGCCATGGGTAGAGGTAGAAAGGAATTTCATGTGTGATTCATTCCTCTGACCGGTTATTGACGTGCTAATGTCCCCTCACTATTCTAAACGTTAATTGATCTATTGTGTTGTGTAAAGAAGATCTGTGTTTACCCTTAAAAGATGTGTATTGTATCATCAGGCTAAATGATTAGAGAAGTAGTATGTTAATTATTCTGATTGCTTCAGTGTAGTAATTAACTCCAGTGATGTCTTTATCTAAAGAAATGTGTCTGCATGGTCGGCTCCGACTTGTCTCCTATAATCTGTATGGGAAACCCCACTGTGTGAGGGGGGCGTTCCTAACAGGCTGTAACCACATATAAGCTGAGTTTTTGTGTCAATAAAGTGTCTTGGTTCCAGCATCCAGTCTTGACTCATGTGTGGGGAATCCTGTGATGTTCTTGTATGGAGAGGAGGGAATGCTTGACGGGGATATCATACCGATACCGTCACAAATTGGTTGGCAGCAGCGGGATCTTCCCTTCTACTCTCCTTCACACCCGGATTCCAAGCAGACACTGGAAGAACTACTGGAAGGATTGCTAGCAACAAAACCAAGCGGGTCATCATAGCGGAATCAATGGAGATAGACCAGGAGGACGGGATTGCAGCAACGCCAGCAGTACAAGAGATGGATACACCAGTGATTCAGGAGGAGGAATCGCCAGCCAACAAGCTAATGAGAGAGAAGCTAGCGTGGTTCGGCCCGAACCCAACGCCGGATGTGGTGCTGAAAGTGATGGACCTGTTAGCGGAGGAGGCTAAACAAATAAGGGACGCAGAACTACAGAAGGCTAAACAAATAAGGGACGCAGAGCTACAGGAGGCTAAAGAAATAAGGGACGCAGAGCTACAGTTAAAACTGGCAGCAGTCCAACAAGCAGCCGCACCTTCTCCGAACAGTGAGTACAGCACAGCAGACGCAAGGAAGATTCCGTTTAGCGCTTTTAAAGCTTTTGATGAAAAGGACTGTGAAATTGATAACTACCTGGCGGATTTTGAGCGACAATGTAACCTGCACCGAATAGCTAGAAGAGAGAGGGTTGCAATATTGTCAGGCAAACTGTCAGGCAAAGCTTCTGATGCTTTCCGGACCGTGCCAGATCAGGATATCCATAGCTACGCCAGGGTTAAAGAAGCGCTCCTGGCTCGTTATGCAGTAACCCCAGAGTCCCACCGACAGAAGTTCAGGGACTCACGAAAAACCACGAAAGACTCTTACGCAGAATGGGCATGCCAGCTGTCCCTGTCGGCCTCTAACTGGGTTAACAGCAGCCAGGCCACCACCGCAGAGGACATTTTGCAACTAATGCTCCTGGAGCAATTTTACAATCACATCCAGACGGATGTCAAAGATTGGGTGAGAGATCGCAGGCCCATGACTCTACCAGAGGCCGCGAAGTTGGCGGATGAATATGCGGATACTCGCAAGACAAACCAGGTCACACCACGGGTACAACCTCCACAACCAACGGCGCCCTCACACCCACCAGCCGCTAGATACCAACCGCCTAACAGACCGATGACATCTAGCCCTCGCTACCCACGCCAGGAGGACAACGAACAACGCTGCTTCCGGTGCAAACAGTTGGGTCACTTCAAGCAGAATTGCCCCATGAATGACAACACCAGGTCAAATTGGTCTCAACCTGGGTACCGCCCACCAGCAGCAGCCCATTGTGTAGACTCGGCTTGGGATCCCCAGGAGCTGGGTCAGGAAGAACCATTGGGCACCCCTTACGAAGCCCTCATGGTACAATCTGTTATTACGGACAACAGGGAACACCATTGTCAGCTGGTCATGGGCGACCACCATGAGCCGGAGGGGCCTTGGAGGGAGCTGGGCAGAAAGAGGCACCGCCAGCTACCCTCCAAGAAGAAGAGGTCCTGGAAGTCATATAACCAGCGGACCTGGGAGGAGAAGAAGCGACTGGAGGAGATGGAATCGCAGCGGGCGCCCCAGATGCGGGCCGAGATGTTCGCCAAGGGCCCACCGGTGGCCCCTTACACCACCACCCAGTTCCTGATGATGAAGGACCACGTGGAGAGCCTGCAGGACATGAGCAAGCAGGATCTGATCCGTGAGTACATAGAGCTGGAGGAGTGCATAAGCCGCATGGAGGAGGAGAACAACCACCTGAGGTCACAGCGGGCTGACCCCCCCAGGCTCCATGAACTGGAGATGGAGCTGGAGAAGCTCAAAGAGGAGAACCGGCGGCTGCGGAGGGAGCAGGGGGTGGCTGACCTTATGGGGCTCTGAGTCCCCTCTCCCCCCCCCCCCCCCGGACTCTGAGCACCAGTGCTACAGCATTTCAACAAATATAACTTTTTCTTTTTATGAATCTCCTGTGACTGTCACTTCAGAGCCATAACCTGCCCCTCACATAGCGGGACACCTAGATGGCGGCGCACAGACCCATTCGCTGTCTTCACACTGACTTCTGGTGACTTTGCAGATCGCACAAAGACTTGGGGACTGACCGGCGTGTAATCTGACGACCTGGTGACATACCTGAGTCTGAAGCAGTTGTCAAGGGAGGTCAGTCATGCCAAACGGAGTTAACCTCGGACTAAAAGCTCTGAACCCGTCAACCCTACTGGACCAGGGAAGGTCCAACCGGATTTGCCGGAGCAGGGAGCAAAAGGGGGGCCATTGTGATACATTTGCCTATATGTCTCAGTTTACTGCTCCCTGCTAGCCATGGGTAGAGGTAGAAAGGAATTTCATGTGTGATTCATTCCTCTGACCGGTTATTGACGTGCTAATGTCCCCTCACTATTCTAAACGTTAATTGATCTATTGTGTTGTGTAAAGAAGATCTGTGTTTACCCTTAAAAGATGTGTATTGTATCATCAGGCTAAATGATTAGAGAAGTAGTATGTTAATTATTCTGATTGCTTCAGTGTAGTAATTAACTCCAGTGATGTCTTTATCTAAAGAAATGTGTCTGCATGGTCGGCTCCGACTTGTCTCCTATAATCTGTATGGGAAACCCCACTGTGTGAGGGGGGCGTTCCTAACAGGCTGTAACCACATATAAGCTGAGTTTTTGTGTCAATAAAGTGTCTTGGTTCCAGCATCCAGTCTTGACTCATGTGTGGGGAATCCTGTGATGTTCTTGTATGGAGAGGAGGGAATGCTTGACGGGGATATCATACCGATACCGTCACAGTAATCTACAGCTCGAAAATGTTAGCAGTATTTACCAGCTCAGACCTAATATAGTTAATGCCTCACAGAATATCAGTTCAATGTTGTATGTGACATGGGATGTGCTTCTTCCTTCCAGTGACCAATGTGAGGAGAAGGAAATTGGACTCAGGAAGGTAATTACACATGTTGTAAAATTCGATCTCAACAAGAAAAATCTCACAGACCCAATTGGGCTTCCACAAGCCGACTGCCTGGTGCTCAGGAGTATTCTGGAAGCCATCAGCAAAGACCTTGATGGTTTTGTGAGGAACCTCAAAAGATTCTCAAAGCTTCTGAAACCTGGTGGGAACTTGATGTTTTATGGAGTTTTAAATTGCACATTCTATGTGGTTGGGGGAGAGAGGTTCCATGCTGTAAAGTATAATGAAAGCGACTTGAGAAGTATGCTCAGAAATGAAGGCTATGTTATCACCCAGTTTGAGATTTTCCAAAGAAAGTCTGAGAGTGATCTGATTGATTTTGATTCAATTGTGTTCTGTACAGCTTATAAAGAACAGAAGCTTTAGACCCTATTTACGACATTGCAATTATTACAAAGTGAAAATGCATTTTAATCAAACAGCATAATGCGCTTTTAGTGCAATTTTAATGCATAATGCTAAAATGTAATGCAAAGCAAAATGTGGGCTATGTGTTACATGAGTGCATTTTACATGCATTTTCTTCCTGGGAAATCCGCCATGTGACTTTGAAGCATGTACAAATTAAAATGCATATTGTTTTTTTGTGCATTTTGCATGTGTTGCCATTGACTATAATGAAATGTATGTTTTTACCAAAAACTCACAAAAGATTCAGAAAGCAGTATTTGTCAATAAACATAATGTACTGCCCTCTAACACAACACATTGGTGTAAACAGCTTCATAAATAATAATGGCAACTAGAGTTTTAATGTGCTTTTAGCACACTGTGGAATATTAATAATAAATAGTCCCTATAACGTAAAGTTACAATATAAATAGGTCATTTTATTGATTACATAAGGCTAAAACAGCAGTCCTGTAATAAAAGGCTGGCATGTTTCAGCCCAAACAGCCTAAGGCCCCATACACACGAGAGGATTTATCCGCAGATACGGTCCAGCGGACCGTTTCCACGGATAAATCCTCTCAAAGATATCCGCTGATTTCGATGGGATGGAGTGTACACACCATCGCATTGAAATCCGCGCGGAAATCCTCTGCCGATGACGTGTCGCGCCGTCGCCGCGATTATGACGCGGCGACGGGCGCGACGCTGTCATATAAGGAATTCCACGCATGCGTCAAATCATTACGACGCGTGCGGGGAATCCCTTTGGACGAATGGATCCGGTAAGTCTGTACAGACGAGCGGATCCATCCGTTGGAATGGATTCCAGCAGATGGATATGTTGTGCAGCACAACAAATATTCGATCTGCTGGAATCCATCCCAGAGGAGATTTCTCCGCGG
Source organism: Rana temporaria (assembly GCF_905171775.1). NCBI lineage: Eukaryota > Metazoa > Chordata > Amphibia > Anura > Ranidae > Rana > Rana temporaria. The sequence continues at coordinate 119,792,354 of NC_053498.1, forward strand.
AAACAGATCCGCTGGCGTGTACACACCATAGGATCTATCCGCAGAAACCCATTTGCTGGGATTTATCTGCGGATGGATTCTATCGTGTGTACGGGGCCTTAGTTGTGGCTACCTACTGGATTTTTTCATTAAAAGTGCATTTAATGGACTACAGCAGAATCCAGCAGGATGCTATGACTTTGGCTGTTTTGGCTGAAGCATTGATATTGGAAGTAAGTTGGCTCTGGAGCACCATCGTCTGATTGGAATATAGGAATTGCGCACTTCTCTTGGATTTTTAGCATGCTGTGATCCTGCATTATAGGGTATTTACGACCTCATTCACATGGGTATACTTAAAGTGGAGTTCCACCCTAAAATGGGACTTCCGTTTTTTGGAATCCTCCTTTTTGGATTCCCTCAACGAAGATGGCGCCCGAGAGCCGAGGGACAGATTGGCTTTGGGTGCCGACATCGCAGGCGCCCTGGACAGGTAAGTGTTCATATTTTTAAAGTCAGCAGCTACAGTATTTGTAACTGCTGACTTTAAAAAAAAATGGGCGGAACTCCGCTTTAAGCATACAACTGTGTGATGGTCGTGTTTTGCCTGCAGGTCTTCTGTGCAACCACCTGTAGGCAGGCAGTCCTATGTACAGTATGTCAATTGGGAAGCAGTGACTGCACGGATGTAACCATTGCTCCCACACTTTTTTTCCCAGGACTTGACCCCTGCATAAGTGCAAAACTGTGCAAATGAAACAGTAGAAGATATGGTTACCCATACACCAAACAATCAAAATCAATGGCAAGTAAAGGTGCAAACTGACGTCATCACATATGTTACAGCTGATTGGACCCGAGTTCCGATGTCTGCTTAGTTGGAATATATGATAAGGTGTTACATGGCCAATTTTAATAAAGAATACTTGGATTTTAAATACTTCTGTTAATGGTTAATATTCTCTGGTAAGTAATTTGGCACTTCTGAATGTCCGGATGAGCTCAGGTGGAGTGGCACATTTGCTTGGAGCGACCTAAAGCCTAAAATAAAGTGTTATTTGATCATTTAAGGCCCTGTACACACGATAAATCCTCTGGCGGATTTTGATCTGATGGTTGTACTAACCATCAGATCGAAATCCACGCGGAATCCATCCGTGGTGACGTGTCGCGCCGTCGCCGCGATGATGACGCGGCGACGTGCACGACGCTGGAAGGTAAAGACTTCCCACGCATGCGTCGAATCATTACGATGCATGCGAGGGAGGGGATCGGACGGATTGATCCGGTGAGTCTGTACAGACCACCGGATCAATCCGCTGGACAGGATTCCAGCGGATAGATTTCTTAGCATGCTAAGAAATTTTTATCCGCTGGAGATCCATCGGCCCGAAAAATATCCGCAGATAAATATCCGCTGGGCCATACACACCACAGGATCTATCCGCTGGAACTGATCCGCGGATAAATACCAGCGGATAGATCCTCTCGTGTGTACGGGGCCTCAGATGTAATGGTCAATTTATTCAGATAAGGGGCTGGTGTTGGATTACCACGGTCATTTGGACACTGTTCATAAAGATTTGCACTTTAGACTGTACTTTATTTCTCGACTTTTTTTATGTTTATTGCTTTTTTACATTCATTTTTTGTGAATGTCAGGTATACACTTTTATTTGCACTGTGGATGTTTGTATTTTGCACCTTTAATTATCATCAATTTTGATTGTATGGTGTTTGGGTATCCATATCCTCTGTTTAATTTGTACAGTTTTGCACTTATGGCACTTTATTGTTAACACTATTGTATTTTATAATGAATAGAATGGTATAAGAAGTGGTTGGTGACAACTTATTGGTTACATTTGTGGATGTGAAATTTTTTTTATGGTTCAGGGCTACACACTTTGGTTTATTAGGTTTTAAAACCTGAGAGCCGGGTGCCAGTCCAGGCATGTGGGCAGATCTCAACCATATGGTCATGATCCTTCCCGAGCCTGGACCGGCTCTGTGATGTCAGTCGACAGCTTTGGCTGTACTTCTCTTTTAAATTTGAATATCATTAATGTATGTGTTGGCCACTTTACCCTGGTACTAAAATACTGCCTATGTACTGTATCTATTAGTTTGATGTAAACAAGCTGTGGCCATTATTAGCTAGGCAAGCTACCTTGTAGAAGCCCTAAGATGTCAGAAATGTGTTAGTGTCTATGATTGACTTTTGAGCTAATAAAATTAAAATCAAAATATTCTGTTTAAAATTACTGCTGTTGGAACTGTGAGTTTTTCCCGGCTGGGCTGCCTAACCACTAGATTATTTGTGGACTGTCTTTGCATTATTTCAATACAAGTTCTTCAGTGCACTGGTACTGAGTATGTTATTGCCGCCGCACCAACTTCAATCCTCCACACACAGCACACAGGAACAGAGCTGAGGCTGTCTATCAGCTGGAGATCCCTTCCCATCACCTTTTTTCTTTTGGTGTCAGGGAAAATTGTCAGATCTGATTCATGCTAATAGCAGAGGAACAAAGCAGCAGACAGAAATGACACTCACTGCTCTTAATTGAGATAAGTACACACACTATAGAATGATATGCTATGTTCATATTCTGTGGTTTACAACCACTTTATGGCTTTCTCCCATTTCTGTATCTATGAGACAGGAAAGAGAGAGAATTTCCCTCTGTGGGATACAGAAAAACCCAAAGGGTCTGGTAATGGACTTGCGGGGGGGGGGGGGGGGGGGGACCACGTCGTTTTTTTTTTCAATTCATTTTATCTGTATTGCCGGGACCCGACAATTTATTATAGCCATGGGTAGTTTTAAATTACTTTTTTTCCTTTAGAAATGTCATTTGTTCTAAACACAGGAAAAATGTGCCAATTAACAGGCATACTATAGACACCCCCCAAGGACGAAATTTAAAGGAATATTTCACTTTTATTGTTTCACTTTAAGCATTATTAAAATCACTGCTCCCGAAAAAACGGCCGGTTTTAAAACTTTTTTTGCACTTTCCTGGGCAGGACCCAGGTTCCCAAACACCTTTTATGACAATAACTTGCATATTAACCTTTAAAATTAGCACTTTTGATTTCTCCCATAGACTTTTAAAGGATGTTCCGTGGCTTTCGAATTTCCCGCTAACACCCCAAATTGTTCGCTATTCTGCAAACAGGCGAACACCGATGTTCATGGCAAACTTACGTTCGACTCGAACATCGCGCTCATCCCTATCCGGTGGTTATTAAATGACACCAAAAGAAAGCTCTTCCTCAAAAAATATATAATTCACTTGTGTACAGTGGTGCATGATAGATTTATAGGAGTTGAAGTTTTACAGCCAAGTCAACTGAAAATAGCCAGGTATTGAAGGGATATACAGTATACAGGCTTCTAATAAAGTAGTTAAATGTTGCACACTGATCAGTAGTGAAATGGTAAATGAAGACTCCTTGGCAAATATACAGCTTAGGGAAGGACTTTACTATCGGTACACTGTAGTTTGTTATGGTCTGCATTGCTGTTCAGTTTGATGGTACAGTGTTTCTGGGTGTAAGAATGTTCAATAATTCTATAGTTTCCAGATGTTCAAGTACATAGAGTTCCTGGCTTCATGACATAACTGTCATTAAACAAATTCAGTGTTTTCACCAATCTGATTACTGATCATTGGCTGATGCAATGAAATGAATCTTGATACTGTCTTTACCGTGTTGCTGTGCTGCTTTTTGTAACCAAATCAGTTTAATAAATGGGATTCAGAATCTATTAATAAAGGTGTCTTCAGTTCTTTTGAACAATAGTTTGTTTTCTGGCTTATCTTTTGAATTATTCAGTTACCTCTCGATATATAAAAGATAAAATCCACCAGGCATGTAGCTCTCTTCTCTCCCTCCATACTGTGAAAGTTGAGTTGGGAAAAGTTAAAAATGTGTCCAGTTTTAATTGCCGTTTCTCTAGTACGGATATTTCCCCTCACAATCTGTCTCAGTGGTAGTGGTCAGCTGGACAGGGAGTTAGGAAAAACTTCCCCAACAGTGATCCATATGTGAAATGTTAAGCTGACCAAACAAAACATAATAATTTGTACAAACTCTTTTAGATTTCCTAAGAACTATGTTGCTTGAGGGCCTACCCGGTCAGATGTGAAGGAGATCTAATGATATCAAACTGAAACAACCATCCTGAAAACAGAGGTGGTACCCTTTAACACCATCTGTCACCCACATATAATGCTGTTTTAATATTTCTACCCTCAAGAATTTACATCAATTCACTCATTCACTCAAACTATAAACACCTGCCCCAGACACAGTTGTACCCTAATTATTAAATAATGTAAGTTAGAATAATGTAACTTCAGAAACTTTCACTTCCGTTATGTTCTTGGAAATCAGCATCTGCCTTGACAAATTCTAGGGTGATTGGATTTAAATGTATACTTGTAGGCCTCGTACACACGACCGAGAATCTCGTTGTAAATTAAATGTCGTTTTCCTTGACGAGTTTCTTGTCAGGCTTGTCGAGAATTTTGTCAAGCTTTCTTTGCATACACACTGTCAAGACAAACTCTTGTCGTTCTCAAACGCGGTGACGTACAACGCGTACAATGGCACTATAAAGGGGAAGTTTGATTCCATTGGCGCCACCTCCTCTGTAGCTCAAAAGATGCAACTTGTAGAATTTTTTAAACGTCGCCTATGGAGATTTTTAAGGGTAAAAGTTTAACGCCATTCCACGAGCGGGCGCAATTTTGAAGCATGACATGTTGGGTATCATTTTACTCGGCGTAACATTATCTTTCACAATATATAAAAAAAAATGGGCTAACTTTAAGGTTGTCTTATTTTTTAATTAAAACAAGTGTTTTTTTTTCCAAAAAAAGTGCGCTTGTAAGACCGCTGCGCAAATACGGTGTGACAAAAAGTATTGCAATGACCGCCATTTTATTCTGGTGTTCGAAAAAAAATATATATAATGTTTGGGGGTTTTAAGTAATTTTCTAGTTTTAGTCTTGTAAACGCTGAATCTGAAAAACACCCAAGGTCCTTAAAGCGGGAGTTCACCCAATTCGTTTTTTTTTTTTTGATCTTTTCCCCTTAGATTCCTGCTCGTTTTGTCTAGGGGAATCGGCTATTTGTTTTAAAATATGAGCCGTACTTACCCGTTTTCGAGATGCATCTTCTCCGTCGCTTCCGGGTATGGGTCTTCGGGAGCGGGCGTTCCTTCTTGATTGACAGTCTTCCGAGAGGCTTCCGACGGTCGCATCCATCGTGTCACTAGTAGCCGAAAGAAGCCGAACGTGTGTGGGCTCTATACTGCGCCTGCGCACCAACGTTCGGCTTCTTTCAGAAAATCGTGACGCGATGGATGCCACCGTCGGAAGCCTCTCGGAAGACTGTCAATCAAGAAGGAACGCCCAGTCCCGCAGCCCATACCCGGAAGCGGCGGAGAAGATGCATCTCGTAAACGGGTAAGTACGGATCATATTTTAAAACAAATAGCCGATTCCCCTAGACAAAACGAGCAGGAATCTAAGGCTAAAAAGTGTTCGCTATGGGTGAACCTCCGCTTTAAGTGGTTAATGCAGTAATTTGTGGAAGTCCTGTGTTATGGTGACAACTGTCTAAGAGAGAATCAACTTTCTTCTACTCCCAAAATGAAAAAAAATAACCTTTAGATAAACTTTAAATTGTCTATTTTGTTGGCCAATTACAAGGCAGTCACCTGAATCTCTGCTATCAAAGCCTAATGACTTGAGTCACATTGTATAAATATTGGGTGACATTCTAAAGAAGTCATATTAATATTTAGAAAAGTTGAATTTATCCCACACATTAGAAGATAAGAGACACATCGGAAGATTGCTATAGTGGAAATAGCAATATTACAGAATGGAGCCCGGCTCTCATAAACTCTACCATGTACACGGCTTCCACTCACGTAATTTCCTAGACACATACTATTCCAATAAAGCAGAAATGTGATATGACACATTAATGTTAACCACTTGACCACTGGGCACTTAAACCCCCTTCCTAACCAGATCAATTTCCAGCTTTTGGTGCTCTCACAATTTGAATGACAATTACTCAGTCATACTACACTGTAACCAAATGAAATTTTTGTCATTTTTTTTCACACAAATAGAGCTTTCTTTTGGTGGTATTTAATCGCCATTGTTTTTTTGGGGTTTTTTCGCTATAAAAGAAAAAAGGCTGAAAATTCTGTAAAAAAAATGAATTTTTCTCGTATAAAATTTCGAAAATTTGTAATTTTTCTTTATAAATGTTGGCCAAATTTTATACTGCTACATATCTTTGGTAAAAATAAGTACAAATTGGTGTATATAATTTGGTCTTTGTGAAAGTTATCCACAAGCTATGGTGCCAATATCTGAAAATGTATTACATCTGAAGTACTGACCGCCCATCTAATTTCTTGAGACCCTAACATGCCAAAAAAGTACAAATACCCCCCAAATGACCCCTTTTTGGAAAGAAGACATTCCAAGGTATTTAGTAAGAGGCATGGTGAGTTTTTTGAAGTTGTAATTTTTTCCCCACAATTCTTTGCAAAATCAAGATTTTTTTTTCCACAAAATTTTCATATTAGCAGGTTATTTCTCACACACAGCATATGCATACCACAAATTACACCCCAAGACACATTCTGCTATTTCTCCTGAGTATGGCGATACCACATGTGTGAGACTTTTACACAGCGTGGCCACATACAGAAGTCCAACATGGAGGGAGCACCATTAGACGTTCTGGAGCACCCAGGCCAATTCTGACATTTCTCTCCTACATGTAAAATTCATCATTTATTTGCTAGAAAATTACATAGAACCCCAAAACATTATATATATATGCTTTTTTAACAAAGACCCTAGAGAATACAATGGCGGTCATTACAACTTTGTATCTCGCACGGTATTTGCGCAGCAATTTACTAACGCGTTTAAAAAAAAACTGTTTTGTTCTTAAAAAAAAAAACAGCAAAGTTAGCCCAATATTTTTGCATAATATGAAAGATGAAGTTACGCTGAGTAAATAGATACCTACCCAACATGTCACCCTTCAAAAGTGCACATTCTCGTGGAATGGCGCCAAACTTCGCTACTTAAAAATCCCCATAGGCGACGTTTTAATTTTTATTGGTTAAATGTTTTTAGTTATAGAGGAGGTTTAGGGCCAAAATTATTGCTCTTGCTCTAACGTACTCGCGCAAATGCTCCCGATGCCTAATCCGGATACTTTTTTTTTTTTCGGAGAGCGGGCGGAGAGGGGGCGGTGGGCGGGCGGGAACCGATCAGAGAGGAGACTGAGGGGGCAGCGAGGAAGGCGGAGTGGAGGCGGAGAAGAAGTCGGAGAGAGGGCGGAGAGCAGAGCAGTCCCCAGGTATGTATAACATCACACTGGAGGAGAGCTGCTGCTGCCGCTGCCGCCGTCTAGCTGATCGGCGCTCAGGCCAGGAAACATAACAGCTTTCATTTGAATAGCTGCTGTTCCCCGCCGCGCGTCGTCATGGCCCCTCCCCTTTGTCGGGCACTTTTCCCAGGATTGGACAGGTGATCTGTCTATCAAAGTGCCCGGACAAGGGGGAGGGGCCATGACGACGCACGGCGGGGAACAGCAGCTATTCAAATTAAAGCTGTTATGTTCCCTGGCCTGAGCGCCGATCAGCTAGACGGCGGGGGAGACGTGGCTGCATATGGGGGGGGGAGACATGGCTGCATATGAGGGGGAGACATGGCTGCATATGGGGGGAGACGTGGCTGCAAATGGGGGGGGAGACATGGCTGCATATGGGGGGGGAGACATGGCTGCATATGGGGTGGAGACATGGCTGCATATGGGGGGGGGGAGTCATGGCTGCATATGGGGGGGAGTCATGGCTGCATATGGGGGGGAGTCATGGCTGCATATGGGGGGGGAGTCATGGCTGCATATGGGGGGGGAGTCATGGCTGCATATGGGGGGGAGACATGGCTGCATATGGGGTGGAGACATGGCTGCATATGGGGGGGGAGTCATGGCTGCATATGGGGGGGAGTCATGGCTGCATATGGGGGGGGAGTCATGGCTGCATATGGGGGGGGAGTCATGGCTGCATATGGGGGGGAGTCATGGCTGCATATGGGGGGGGAGTCATGGCTGCATATGGGGGGGGGGGAGACATGGCTGCATATGGGGGGGGAGACATGGCTGCATATGGGGGGGAGACATAGCTGCATATGGGGGGGAGACATGGCTGCATATGGGGGGGGAGACATGGCTGCATATGGGGGGAAACGTGGCTGGATATGGGGGGGAGACGTGGCTGCATATGGGGGGGAGACGTGGCTGCATATGGGGGGGAGACGTGGCTGCATATGGGGGGGAGACATGGCTGCATATGGGGGGGGAGTCATGGCTTCATATGGGGGGGGAGTCATGGCTGCATATGGGGGGGAGACATGTCTGCATATGGGGGGGAGTCATGGCTGCATATGGGGGGGAGTCATGGCTGCATATGGGGGGGGGGAGTCATGGCTGCATATGGGGGGGGAGTCATGGCTGCATATGGGGGGGGAGTCATGGCTGCATATGGGGGGGGAGACATGGCTGCATATGGGGGGGAGACATGGCTGCATATGGGGGGGAGACATAGCTGCATATGGGGGGGAGACATGGCTGCATATGGGGGGGGGGGAGACATGGCTGCATATGGGGGGAAACGTGGCTGGATATGGGGGGGAGACGTGGCTGCATATGGGGGGGGAGACGTGGCTGCATATGGGGGGGAGACGTGGCTGCATATGGGGGGGAGACATGGCTGCATATGGGGGGGGAGTCATGGCTTCATATGGGGGGGGGGGCATGGCTGCATATGGGGGGGAGACATGTCTGCATATGGGGGGGAGTCATGGCTGCATATGGGGGGGGAGTCATGGCTGCATATGGGGGGGAAGTCATGGCTGCATATGGGGGGGGAGACATGGCTGCATATGGGGGGGGAGACATGGCTGCATATGGGGGGGAGACATGGCTGCATATGGGGGGGGAGACATGGCTGCATATGGGGGGGAGACGTGGCTGCATATGGGGGGGGAGACGTGGCTGCATATGGGTGGGGAGACGTGGCTGCATATGGGGGGGAGACATGGCTGCATATGGGGGGGGAGTCATGGCTGCATATGGGGGGGGAGTCATGGCTGCATATGGGGGGGAGACTTGTCTGCATATGGGGGGGAGTCATGGCTGCATATGGGGGGGAGTCATGGCTGCTTTTGGGGGGGGAGACATGGCTGCATATGGAGGGGGAGACATAGCTGCATATGGGGGGGAGACGTGGCTGCTTTTGGGGGGGGGGACATGGCTGCATATGGGGGGGACACAAGGCTGCATTTGCGGACACATGGCTGCATTTTAAAAAAAGTATCGGTATTCGGTATCGGCGAGTACATGAAAAAAAGTATCGGTACTTGTACTCGGTCCTAAAAAAGTGGCATCGGGACAACCCTACCGGTGAGGATGAAGAAAAAGCCCATAGTGTTTGCCGCATCCGAGTACATTGTTAGCCCCGAGCGTCTGGGAGTCAGGACCATCTGATGCCGAAGGTTGCCGAGTGCGGCCGAGTGCCGTCAGCGCCGAGTGTTGCCGAGTACGGCACTCGGCCACTTTCGGCATCAGATGTTTTAATTTTTATTGGTTAAATGTTTTTAGTTATAGAGGAGGTTTAGGGCCAAAATTATTGCTCTTGCTCTAACGTACTCGCGCAAATGCTCCCGATGCCTAATCCGGATACTTTTTTTTTTTTTCGGAGAGCGGGCGGAGAGGGGGCGGTGGGCGGGCGGGAACCGATCAGAGAGGAGACTGAGGGGGCAGCGAGGAAGGCGGAGTGGAGGCGGAGAAGAAGTCGGAGAGAGGGCGGAGAGCAGAGCAGTCCCCAGGTATGTATAACATCACACTGGAGGAGAGCTGCTGCTGCCGCTGCCGCCGTCTAGCTGATCGGCGCTCAGGCCAGGAAACATAACAGCTTTCATTTGAATAGCTGCTGTTCCCCGCCGCGCGTCGTCATGGCCCCTCCCCTTTGTCGGGCACTTTTCCCAGGATTGGACAGGTGATCTGTCTATCAAAGTGCCCGGACAAGGGGGAGGGGCCATGACGACGCACGGCGGGGAACAGCAGCTATTCAAATTAAAGCTGTTATGTTCCCTGGCCTGAGCGCCGATCAGCTAGACGGCGGGGGAGACGTGGCTGCATATGGGGGGGGGAGACATGGCTGCATATGAGGGGGAGACATGGCTGCATATGGGGGGAGACGTGGCTGCAAATGGGGGGGGAGACATGGCTGCATATGGGGGGGGAGACATGGCTGCATATGGGGTGGAGACATGGCTGCATATGGGGGGGGGGGAGTCATGGCTGCATATGGGGGGGAGTCATGGCTGCATATGGGGGGGGAGTCATGGCTGCATATGGGGGGGGAGTCATGGCTGCATATGGGGGGGGAGTCATGGCTGCATATGGGGGGGGAGTCATGGCTGCATATGGGGGGGGAGTCATGGCTGCATATGGGGGGGGGAGACATGGCTGCATATGGGGTGGAGACATGGCTGCATATGGGGGGGGAGTCATGGCTGCATATGGGGGGGAGTCATGGCTGCATATGGGGGGGGAGTCATGGCTGCATATGGGGGGGGAGTCATGGCTGCATATGGGGGGGAGTCATGGCTGCATATGGGGGGGGAGTCATGGCTGCATATGGGGGGGGGGAGACATGGCTGCATATGGGGGGGAGACATGGCTGCATATGGGGGGGAGACATAGCTGCATATGGGGGGGAGACATGGCTGCATATGGGGGGGGAGACATGGCTGCATATGGGGGGAAACGTGGCTGGATATGGGGGGGAGACGTGGCTGCATATGGGGGGGAGACGTGGCTGCATATGGGGGGGAGACGTGGCTGCATATGGGGGGGAGACATGGCTGCATATGGGGGGGAGTCATGGCTTCATATGGGGGGGGAGTCATGGCTGCATATGGGGGGGAGACATGTCTGCATATGGGGGGGAGTCATGGCTGCATATGGGGGGGAGTCATGGCTGCATATGGGGGGGGAGTCATGGCTGCATATGGGGGGGAGTCATGGCTGCATATGGGGGGGGGGAGTCATGGCTGCATATGGGGGGGGAGACATGGCTGCATATGGGGGGAGACATAGCTGCATATGGGGGGGAGACATGGCTGCATATGGGGGGGGGAGACATGGCTGCATATGGGGGGAAACGTGGCTGGATATGGGGGGGAGACGTGGCTGCATATGGGGGGGGAGACGTGGCTGCATATGGGGGGGAGACGTGGCTGCATATGGGGGGGAGACATGGCTGCATATGGGGGGGGAGTCATGGCTTCATATGGGGGGGGAGTCATGGCTGCATATGGGGGGGAGACATGTCTGCATATGGGGGGAGTCATGGCTGCATATGGGGGGGGAGTCATGGCTGCATATGGGGGGGAAGTCATGGCTGTATATGGGGGGGAGACATGGCTGCATATGGGGGGGAGACATGGCTGCATATGGGGGGGAGACATGGCTGCATTTGGGGGGGGGAGACATGGCTGCATATGGGGGGGAGACGTGGCTGCATATGGGGGGGGAGACGTGGCTGCATATGGGGGGGGAGACGTGGCTGCATATGGGGGGGAGACATGGCTGCATATGGGGGGGGAGTCATGGCTGCATATGGGGGGGGAGTCATGGCTGCATATGGGGGGGAGTCATGGCTGCATATGGGGGGGGAGTCATGGCTGCATATGGGGGGGGGGAGACATGGCTGCATATGGGGGGGAGACATGGCTGCATATGGGGGGGAGACATAGCTGCATATGGGGGGGAGACATGGCTGCATATGGGGGGGGAGACATGGCTGCATATGGGGGGAAACGTGGCTGGATATGGGGGGGAGACGTGGCTGCATATGGGGGGGAGACGTGGCTGCATATGGGGGGGAGACGTGGCTGCATATGGGGGGGAGACATGGCTGCATATGGGGGGGAGTCATGGCTTCATATGGGGGGGGAGTCATGGCTGCATATGGGGGGGAGACATGTCTGCATATGGGGGGGAGTCATGGCTGCATATGGGGGGGAGTCATGGCTGCATATGGGGGGGGGAGTCATGGCTGCATATGGGGGGGAGTCATGGCTGCATATGGGGGGGGAGTCATGGCTGCATATGGGGGGGAGACATGGCTGCATATGGGGGGGAGACATGGCTGCATATGGGGGGGAGACATAGCTGCATATGGGGGGGAGACATGGCTGCATATGGGGGGGGGAGACATGGCTGCATATGGGGGGAAACGTGGCTGGATATGGGGGGGAGACGTGGCTGCATATGGGGGGGGAGACGTGGCTGCATATGGGGGGGAGACGTGGCTGCATATGGGGGGGAGACATGGCTGCATATGGGGGGGGAGTCATGGCTTCATATGGGGGGGGGGTCATGGCTGCATATGGGGGGGAGACATGTCTGCATATGGGGGGAGTCATGGCTGCATATGGGGGGGGGGTCATGGCTGCATATGGGGGGGAAGTCATGGCTGTATATGGGGGGGAGACATGGCTGCATATGGGGGGGAGACATGGCTGCATATGGGGGGGAGACATGGCTGCATATGGGGGGGGGAGACATGGCTGCATATGGGGGGGAGACGTGGCTGCATATGGGGGGGGAGACGTGGCTGCATATGGGGGGGGAGACGTGGCTGCATATGGGGGGGAGACATGGCTGCATATGGGGGGGGAGTCATGGCTGCATATGGGGGGGGAGTCATGGCTGCATATGGGGGGAGACTTGTCTGCATATGGGGGGGAGTCATGGCTGCATATGGGGGGGGGAGTCATGGCTGCTTTTGGGGGGGAGACATGGCTGCATATGGAGGGGGAGACATAGCTGCATATGGGGGGGAGACGTGGCTGCTTTTGGGGGGGGGACATGGCTGCATATGGGGGGGACACAAGGCTGCATTTGCGGACACATGGCTGCATTTTAAAAAAACGTATCGGTATTCGGTATCGGCGAGTACATGAAAAAAAGTATCGGTACTTGTACTCGGTCCTAAAAAAGTGGCATCGGGACAACCCTACCGGTGAGGATGAAGAAAAAGCCCCGAGTGTTTGCCGCATCCGAGTACATTGTTAGCCCCGAGCGTCTGGGAGTCAGGACCATCTGATGCCGAAGGTTGCCGAGTGCGGCCGAGTGCCGTCAGCGCCGAGTGTTGCCGAGTACGGCACTCGGCCACTTTCGGCATCAGATGTTTTAATTTTTATTGGTTAAATGTTTTTAGTTATATAGGAGGTTTAGGGCCAAAATTATTGCTCTTGCTCTAACGTACTCGCGCAAATGCTCCCGATGCCTAATCCGGATACTTTTTTTTTTTTTCGGAGAGCGGGCGGAGAGGGGGCGGTGGGCGGGCGGGAACCGATCAGAGAGGAGACTGAGGGGGCAGCGAGGAAGGCGGAGTGGAGGCGGAGAAGAAGTCGGAGAGAGGGCGGAGAGCAGAGCAGTCCCCAGGTATGTATAACATCACACTGGAGGAGAGCTGCTGCTGCCGCTGCCGCCGTCTAGCTGATCGGCGCTCAGGCCAGGAAACATAACAGCTTTCATTTGAATAGCTGCTGTTCCCCGCCGCGCGTCGTCATGGCCCCTCCCCTTTGTCGGGCACTTTTCCCAGGATTGGACAGGTGATCTGTCTATCAAAGTGCCCGGACAAGGGGGAGGGGCCATGACGACGCACGGCGGGGAACAGCAGCTATTCAAATTAAAGCTGTTATGTTCCCTGGCCTGAGCGCCGATCAGCTAGACGGCGGGGGAGACGTGGCTGCATATGGGGGGGAGACATGGCTGCATATGAGGGGGAGACATGGCTGCATATGGGGGGGAGACGTGGCTGCAAATGGGGGGGGGAGACATGGCTGCATATGGGGGGGAGACATGGCTGCATATGGGGTGGAGACATGGCTGCATATGGGGGGGGAGTCATGGCTGCATATGGGGGGGAGTCATGGCTGCATATGGGGGGTTGAGTCATGGCTGCATATGGGGGGGGGGAGTCATGGCTGCATATGGGGGGGAGTCATGGCTGCATATGGGGGGGGAGACATGGCTGCATATGGGGTGGAGACATGGCTGCATATGGGGGGGGAGTCATGGCTGCATATGGGGGGGGGAGTCATGGCTGCATATGGGGGGGAGACATGGCTGCATATGGGGGGGGAGACATGGCTGCATATGGGGGGGAGACATAGCTGCATATGGGGGGGAGACATGGCTGCATATGGGGGGGGGAGACATGGCTGCATATGGGGGGAAACGTGGCTGGATATGGGGGGGAGACGTGGCTGCATATGGGGGGGAGACGTGGCTGCATATGGGGGGGAGACGTGGCTGCATATGGGGGGAGACATGGCTGCATATGGGGGGGAGTCATGGCTTCATATGGGGGGGGAGTCATGGCTGCATATGGGGGGGAGACATGTCTGCATATGGGGGGGATTCATGGCTGCATATGGGGGGGGAGTCATGGCTACATATGGGGGGGGAGTCATGGCTGCATATGGGGGGGAGTCATGGCTGCATATGGGGGGGGGAGTCATGGCTGCATATGGGGGGGGAGACATGGCTGCATATGGGGGGGGAGCAATGGAATTATCCCGCTGCTAGCCACCAATTGTAACGGTCACCACCGTTTACGACCTTCGATCCCATCCAAGACACCTTATCGACACTCCAACCAACAGGATCCGATCCATCCCATTTTCCCCAGAATCAAGACGAGACACGCAGCTCTGTACTTGTTCCAGAATGAAGACTACTTTAATGGTACACTTAGCTTTCTTATATGCAGTACACAGGTTACATAAATCACAGGAACAATCAAACTGTCCCCACCCAAACATCACACCTTGGGGGGCTTCAATCACATTCTTTGAGCTAATTACTAAACATTCTAGACATGTCGGCGCCGGCCTATAATTATCATGATCTAATCACTGAACATTCCTTCATTAACAGAACTCAAACAAAACACCATCACACAATGGACAATGAAATGTCTTAGGAGTCTATTGACCTGGCTTGGGTCAACATTAACCAACAACTTGTAATATCTCCAATTGCAATATGAGCTATCAGTAATGTCCCCTGTCCTGTAATTTAGGATATAATTTCTCAGTCACCCTATGGCCCTATCGGACATAAGGTGACCCTAGACATAAGAGTTATTAATGACGCTGGCACAGGAGTACCCCTCATCCTTACAAAGTCTCTGTTTGTCCCGGGTCATTCCGTTACAGTTAATATCTTGTACTGCCCCCTTTGGCAAGTATCACGGCTTGTAAACGCTTTTTGTAGCCAGCCAAGAGTCTTTCAATTCTTGTTTGAGGAATCTTTGCCCATTCTTCCTTACAAAAGTCTTCCAGTTCTTTGGGACCTCTGGGCTGTCTGTCATGCACTGCTCTTTTAAGGTCTATCCATAGATTTTCAATTATGTTGAGGTCAGGAGATTGTGAAGGCCATGGCAAAACCTTCAGTTTACGCCTCTTGATGTAATCCCCCGTGGATTTGGGGGTGTGTTTAGGATCATTATCCATTTGTAGAAGCCATCCTCTCTTTAACTTCAGCTTTTTCACAGATGGCATCAAGTTACCATCCAAAATTTGCTGAAATTGTATTGAATCCATTTTTCCTTCTACTCATGAAATGTTCCCTGTGCCACTGGCTGCAATACAACCCCAAAGCATGATTGATCCACCCCCATGCTTAACAGTTGGACAGAGGTTCTTTTCATTAAATTCTGTGCCCTTTCTTCTCCAAACGTACCTTTGCTCATTCCGGCCAAAAAGTTCTATTTTAACCTCATCGGTCCACAGAACTTGTTTCCAAAATGCATCAGGCTTGTCTATATGTTCATTTGCAAAGTTCAAACGCTGATTTTTGTGGTGAGGACGTAGAAGAGGTTTTCTTCTGATGACTCTTCCATGAAGACCATATTTGTACAAGTATCTCTTTATAGTGGAATAGTGTACCACAACTCCAGTGTCTGCCAGATCTTTCTGAAGGGATCGTGCAGTCAAACGTGGGTTTTGAATTGCTTTTCTCACAATCCTGCAAGCTGTTCTGTCTGATATTTTTCTTGGACTTCCAGATCTTGCTTTAACTTCCACTGTTCCTGATGACTGCCATTTCTTAATTATATTCCGAACAGAGGATATTGACATCTGAAAACGCTTTGCTATCTTCTTATAGCCTTCTCCAGCTTTGTGAGCGTCAACTATTTTCAGTTTCAGTTTTCTAGACAACTGCTTAGAAGAACCCATGGTGCTGATTGTTGGGGAAAGGTCAGATGAGTCTGGGCATTTAAAACCTTTCAGATTGACATCACCTGGTCTTCCCAGACGATGATTGAGAAGACTCTGATGGATCGGAAAATAATTACTGTGACTCAAGCGGAGGGTATATGGTGGTGGTGGTGGTGTTGGTGGTGAGCCACTCAACCAAGTCTGGTGCATCCTTTGACATAATTGAACGAACATTGTGCCACTTCCCACTTTGGCTCCGGCCTGGTGCTGCCCTACCCCTACCACCCCTGCGGAAGGGCCTGCCTCTTCCTCTGCCTGTCATTTTTTATATGACCCTGTGACAACAAAAGTCTCTAGAGAAGCGCAGTATATGTGGAAGAAGGTATATAACAAAATCTGTAGTTTTGGGGGGCCACTGGTTTATTTCACCAGTTATGAAACTTTTTTTTCAGGAATTTTTTAATGTGTATAGCAGAGGAAACACAGCGAAAGAGGCAAAAATCCAGCAGTAACCAAATACACCGCTAGTCACAATGCTGCACAATACAAATCCACTATAATATGCTTTCTATATTCGAAAGTATATTATAAGTGTATATTACACCTATATACTGCAGTGCAGACCAAGTAGCACACCTACTTGCTTGAAAGGACTTTTGTGGACCTGTTAGGTAGCGATTTGTGTCGCTAAACGCTGTCCCTGCTGGAAACGCCAACCTCGCCCTACACTGACAAAAAGTATTTGAATGTATTAGACACCTATATACTAGAGCATGGGTGCTCAACCTGTGGCTCTCCAGCTGTTTCAGAACTACAATTCCCATGAGGCATTGCAAGCTACTGACTGTTACAAGCATGACTCCCAAAGGCAGAGGCATGATGGGACTTGAAGTTCTGCAACAGCTGGAGAGCCACAGGTTGAGCACCCATGTACTAGAGCAAGTAGCACACCTATACCAGTCCTTAAAAGGACTTTTGTGGACCTTTAGATAGCTATTTGAAATAATACAGCCTGTCCCTGCTCCAAACACAGCAGCCTTTCCCTACACTGACAAACAGCAGAATGTAAGATGGCCGCCAGATCAGGTCTATTTAAAAGATATGGTGTATGTCCATGTGCTGAAATGTCTCAATTGGCTGTCCTACACCACCTGACGGATGTGTCATAGGTCAAAGTTCTTACCCATGTAACATTACGGACCGCCGCAAACATCGCCAGATGTCCGACGGTTTGGCGGACCACGAACAACGAAAGTTTGCAGCGAAACGACCACCTGGCGAACCGGCAGGCCATCTCTAATCACAACCTATTCCATCAGTGATTCATGACTTTTGCAGTGAACTTTTCCACAGCCGAGTATTATTCCCCAACATCTCCATCTGTGAGCAAATAGGCTGACACAGCCACCGAATTGTGCTTGGGGCACTTTAGTGTTTTTAGCATATGGTTATCCATTGAACCGACCAGTTACAATATCATTGTTTTTATAACCAATTGTGGTTTGTCTATGTGACCCTGGAGGTCCAATACATGTTTTTTCAATCCAATGTCTTGGATGAATTATCACCAGTTTACACATAATGATTGAAAATATTAAAAAAGCATTTACTGTTTTACTGTATTTCTTAAAGTGGTAGGTACTGCTTTGTGAATAGAGCCCACTGTCTCCTTCTCCTTGTTTCTGTAGTCCATGCTACATAAACAAAACACACAAGACATTTTGGGCACAGAAAAAAAAGTGGCTTTATTTTCTGGCTGATTACAATGCAGTCACCTGAATCTCTGCTACCAAAGCATGATGACTTGAGTCACAATGTAATAATATTGGGTGACATTCTAACAAAGTCACTTCTCGACAGAACACCGGCACAAGCAGCTGAGAGTCAGGAGATGTAACATTTGGCCCGGCGGCCCCCCCGGCTCACAGGGCACATGCCCGTGTGCCCTATGGCCAGTCCGGACCTGCTGACTACTACTAAACTTAATATCTCCTAAACGGTGCATGCTAAGGAGATATTTACTGTACATATAGGTAAGTCTTATAGATCTGTAAGTATAAATCCAAAAGTGGACTTTACTACTACTTTAACTTGCTGTTGGAGTTTAAGAATATACTGTACATAAGGAGGTTGAACATTAGCAAGAGATCATACACCCAAATGTGTTAAAAGATCGATCATCTCTGCTATAGGGAGCCCTGATTTGCATAGGCGAGCGCACGGGGTGTGTCGAGTGTGCCTGGGCACACCCTAATGTGTGTCCGGACATCTGCTGTAAAATGCTGCAAGAGACCCGTCGTCCCGCGGCCGCCTCCCACATAAATTCATGCCCCGGCGGCCAGCCTGCTATAGCGCGGCATTGCCTAATATTATTGGGTGACCTTGGCCGGGGGAGGGGAGCGACTGTCGCCCCCAAAAGACGGCTGATTACTGGCCAGATCGGGTGCACATTAACTGAAGGAGGTCGGAACCAAATGCTCTGCCTACCCTCCTCCGTGCGGCATCAACACTGGGTCTTCTTCCCTGCCCGGAGGTCTGTGAAGAAACGAGGAGGAGAGGAGGATGACGAGAACCCCCAGGCAGCGGCCAGCACAGCACAAGTGCTGGGACGGATGAGAAGAGAGGAGGGCAGAGTCTTAATTTCAGGGACGGGTGAGTCTGTCTATTTAGAGACACCATGGGGAGGGGGGAGCCAGTACAGATGCAGGAGGTCCCATAATATTCACATGGTCCCCCCCACCACAGTGTCCCTCACCACAGTGTCCCCTGTGCCCCCCCACCACAGTGTCCCCCCCACCACAGTGTCACCCACCACAGTGTCCCCCTGTTCCCCCCCACCACAGTGTCCCCCTGTTCCCCCCCACCACAGTGTCCCCCCCCCCACAGTGTCCCCCTGTCCCCCCCACCACAGTGTCCCCCCCACCGCAGTGTCCCCCCACCACAGTGTCCCCCTGTGTCCCCCCACCGCAGTGCCCCCCTGTCCCCCCACCACAGTGTCCCCCCACCACTGTGCCCCTCCACCACAGTGTTTCACTGTGTCCCCCCCACTACAGTGTCCCTCCACCACAGTGTCCCCCCACCACAGTGCCCCTCCACCACAGTGTCCCCCCACCACAGTGTCCCCCCACCGCAGTGTCCCCCTGTGTCCCCCCCACCACAGTGTCCCACTGTGTCCCCTCCACCAGTGTCCCCCCACCACAGTGTCCCCCTGTCACCCCCACCACAGTGTCCCCCTGTGTCCCCCCACCACAGTGTCCCCCTGTGTGTCCCCCACCACAGTGTCACCCTATGTCCCCCCACCACAGTGTCCCCCCACCAGTGTGCCCCCCTTTGTCCCCCCCACCACAGTGTCCACCTGTGTGTGTGTCCCCCTCCCCCACTCTGTCCCCTGTCCCTACTGCATCGCTCTCTGTCCTCATCACACTCTGTCCACGGCATCCCACTCTGTCTGTCCCCATCGTCCCTTTCTGTCCTCATCTCACTGTGTCCCTCTCTGTCTGTCCCCAGTGTCCCTCTGTGTCCTTTGCGTCCCTCTGTCTGTCCTCATCTCACTGCGTCCCTCTGTCTGTCCTCATCTCACTGCGTCCCTCTCTGTCATTATCTTACTGTGTCCCTCTCTGTCTGTCCCCAGTGTCCCTCTCTGTCCCTTGCATCCCTCTCTGTCCACATCGCACTGCGTCTCTCTGTCTGTCCCCAGCATCCCTCTCTGTCCCCGACGTCCCTCTCTGTCCTCATCGCACTGCGTCTCTCTGTCTGTCCCCGACGTCCCTCTCTGTCCTCATCGCACTGCATTGCATCCCTCTCTGTCTGTCCCCAGCGTCCCTCTCTGTCCCTGGCATCCCTCTCTGTCCTCATCGCACTTAGATATATATATATATATATATATATATATATATGCGCATGTGTGTTTGAGCTTTGGGGTGCACACCCTAATGCAGGGATATGCAATTAGCGGACCTCCAGCTGTTGCAGAACTACAAGTCCCATGAGGCATAGTAATACTCTGACAGCCACAAGCATGACACCCAGAGGCAGAGGCATGATGGGACTTGTAGTTTTGTAACAGCTGGAGGTCCGCCAATTGCATATCCCTGCCCTAATGCAATAGGCTGCCCACGCCTATGCTGGTTTGTCTACCCCTGGCAGAGTCCCTGGATATTCCAACAATGGGATCTTCCTGCCATAATTCTCTCTGGTTATGTACTGAAAGTTTTAGCTGCCCCCCAACCATCTCTGTGTGTTCCAACTCATTCTATTACATTCTCTATAACATAAAACAAATCATGCTGTAAGGGATAGTGGAAGCCCATTGGAATGGACACAGCAGGTGTGCAGAGCCGGGACTTCAGCATAGAGATAGAAGAAACTGGTTTAACTCTCCGGTGCCTACCAATAACCAAAATATCAGTGTTTAATGAACTGACCTATAAAAAATATGCCCACTTCTTGAATGGCCTATATTGATATTTAGATGTAACACAGTTGTGTTGTGTTGTGGCTTTACTTTGTTGGCTGATCACAATGCAGTGACTTGAGTCTCTGCTACCAATGCATGATGACTTAAGTCACAATGTACTAATATTGGGTGACATTCTAATGAAGTCATATTAATATTTAAAAAGATGAATTTATCCCACACATTAGAAGATAAGAAACACAGTGGAAGATTTCTTTGGTGGAGATAACAATATTACAGGATGGAGCCCGGCTCTCATAAACTCTACCATGTACACGGCTTCCACTCCCGGGATTTCCTAGATGCGTACTGTTCCAGTAAACCAGGAATGCCCTTTGCTCACGAGTCTTTTATGTATCCTATGGAGAAATTTCACAACGCATTTTGCTCAGGTGGGTAAAGCTCTTTTTTATAATAAATTCATTGTGCATGAAGTATTTATTAGGAGAAATTAAGCATAACTATTGATTTGCAGAACGGTCTTGTACAAGTGAAGATTTGACTGAAACAGAGAGTGAAAGAATCATATCTATATATATAAAACTCAACGTGTCTGTGTGTGTATGTATGTATGTATGTATGTATGTTCCAGCATCACGTCCAAACGGCTAAAGATATTAACATGAAACTTGGCACACATGTTACTTATATGTCAGCAACAAACATAGGATAGGTGGTTTAACCCTTACCCACCCCCATTTGCCATGGTCGGGGGTTTTCTTTAAAGTCCCATTCAACTCTATGGGAAATACATGTTACTTCATAACTTCCAAACGGCTGTACATATTTCGATAACACTTGGTCACATGTTACTTATATGTCCACTTAAACTATAGGATAGTTAATTTATCCCTTAACTACCCCCATTTGCGAGGGTCGGGGTTTTTGTTTAAAGTCCCATGCAAATCAATGGGAAATGTATGTTCCCACATAACGTCTGTACGCCTGGAGATATTTCAATAATACCTGGTACACATATTGTCCAAACGGCTAAAGATAATAACATGAAACTTGGCACACATGTTACTTATATGTTAGCAAACAAACATAGCATTGGTGGTTTAACCCTTACCCACCCCCATTTGCCATGGTCGGGGTTTTTCTTTAAAGTCCCATTCAACTCTATGGAAAATACATGTTACTTCATAACTTCCAAACGGCTGTACATATTTCGATAACACTTGGTCACATGTTACTTATATGTCCACTTAAACTATAAGATAGTTAATTTATCCCTTAACTACCCCCATTTGTGAGGGTCGGGGTTTTTGTTTAAAGTCCCATGCAAATCAATGGGAAATGTATGTTCCCACATAACTTCTGTACGCCTGGAGATATTTCAATAATACCTGGTACACATATTACTTATATGCCAAATAAAAATATATGACAGTTAAATTAACCCTTACCTACACCCTTATATAAAAGATGGGTATATTTATATTACTATGATTTTCCTCCCCAAGACCGGGCAACGCCGGGTATTCAGCTAGTATTTAGATAAACCAGGTAGAGACAAAGTAGAATTTCTGCTGATCCATTCTTTAGGAAAATCAAAAAGCCCTCTAGTGGCACAATGTCACTGCTGCCAGGGCTTCAATCTTCACAAAGTCTTCTTTCTGGGTTCACGGACTCTGTCCGCTTGAATGGCTGAGCCGCGATGATGCGCACAGGAGTCACGGTCTCAGCACACAGCTCTGAATGGACAGCACTGTCCTTTCAGAGTGCAATGTGCATGCACCAGTGTCATCACTGGCTACCAGGCCCGGACTGGGACAAAAAATAGACCTGGGCATTTTAGACTGGACCCCTGGGCGGAGGAGGTGGGGATGGGGGGGGGGGTGAGCATTCTCATGGGTGATTGTGATGGGATATTCATCCTGAGAGACAACCTCAGACCAGAAAAGAGACATGCCCAGACCATCAAAGAGACAGCCTCAGTCCAGCAAAGAGACAGTCTCAATCCACCCCACTTAACCACTGATACAGAGCGGGACTTTGGCTGTAGCACACACTGGATCAGTTCAGTGCACTAACCTTCCTCCCTGTGCAGCTGTCACATTGTGCCAGTGAGAGGCTGCCATTGTCCCGAGTGCAGGTATATTTCCAGCGGCTGGCAAAGGAGGTGTCTGTCCCCTGCAGGTACTTCTCTCCCACCTTCTTCTGCACATCCTAGCTTGTTGGCTCTGGCCCTGCTTCAGGCACGGCCGCATAGCGGGAGGTAAGCGGTGGCCGCGGCCTGTGTTAGCCCTGTCCAAACCGCAGTCACTGCTTATCTCCTACTATGTGGCCTGGTCATCAACAGGCTGCTCTTCTTAGGACATGCAGCCCGGAAGCCCTGGCCCACTAGGCAAATGCCGGTCTAGGTGTAAAAGGGGTCCTTCTACCTTTGTTCAGCATCACTCACATTGTGTAAGACTCCTTTCACATTGAGGCTTTTTATAGGTGTTTTTGCGCTAAAAATAGCGCATGTAAATCGCCTGTAAACTGCCTCTTCTGCAGCCCCAGTGTTAAAGCGCCGAGTGCTTTCACACTGGGGCGGTGCACTTGCAGGACAGAAAAAAATATCCTGCAAGCAGCATCTTTGGGTCGGTGGGGGAGCGGTGTACACACTGCTCCCCCACCGCCCCTGCCTATTAAAATGAATGGGCGCCACTTTCAAATCGCTTTGAAAGCAGTGCTAAGCACTTCTGGGGGGGTTAAAAGCACCCCGTTAGCTGCACCAAAGCGTCTCTATAACAGCAGTAAAGCTTGGCTAAAACTAGCAGCGATTTATCGCTAATGCCCCCACCGTCTCAGTGTGAAAGGGGTCTCTAAGAGGGACTGACCAAAGCAAGCTTTCATCATGAATAGTTTCAAACATTGGCAGGCAGTATACAAAATAAATAAATATTGGCAGACAGGATACAAAAAAACACATTGGCAGGCTGGCATAGTGTTACTTACCTTTCTGGCAGTCCAGGCTCTTATATGACATCAGGCAGAAGGGGTCTGCTCCAGCTCCTCCCCCTTTACGGTCACATTTCCTCCATCCAGAGCTCAATAGGAGGCTGGCCGGATGGCTGCGGAGCCGGCCGTGGTAAGCGGCACCGGCACAAGGAGCAGCTCAGCTGCCTTGAGAGTGGGTGCCCGGGACCATGCCAGAGAGACATACGGCCCTCTCTGTCGGAGCTGGTTGCAGAGAGGTTGGCGGCAGGTGTGCAGGGACGGCACAAGCAGCTGAGAGTCGGGAGATGTGACATGCAGCCGGGTACATGCCCAGTGTGCCCTATGGCCAGTCCAGGCCTGCTGGCTACTACTAAACTAAATATCTCCTAAACGGTGCATGCTTAGGAGATATTAACTGTACATATAGGTAAGTCTTATAAGTCTGTAGGTATAAATAAAAAAAATTACTTTACTACCGCTTTAACTTGGGGTGGAACTCCGCTTTAACTCTCCGACGCCCACCAATAACTAAAATATCAGTTTTTATTAAACTGACCTATAAAAAATATGCCCTCTTCTTGAATGGCCTATATTTATATTTAGATGTAACACAGTTGTGCTTTAACTGTCCTGAATTCAAATGCATTGCATATTTGTTTTTGGGGCTGTTCGGAGTTGGGCACTCACCTACATATCTGGTAGACTTGTCCAATAGTTCAGACCTTCGGGGAGGAAATGTTTGAATTGGCTTCCAGAATGTTTGCATTAAAGCTACATCTTAACTAGGATTGTCCCGATACCACTTTTTTTTAAGACCGAGTACAAGTACCGATACTTTTTTTCAAGTACTCGCCGATACCGATTACCGATACTTTTTTTCTAATGTCATGTGACAGTGGCACATATGTCAGTATTTTACAATTATTTGTTATGTTTTTTTACGATGCTTTCTTCTTTTTTTTTAGGGGGGAGTGGATGGTGTCAGTGTGTTTTTTATTTTTATTATTTTTTCCAATTTATTTATTTTATATTTATTGCAATTTATTTTTATTTTTTTAGCACTGTGGGGGGCTTGGGTGAGATGTCAGGGGTCTTAACAGACCCCTGACATCTCACCTTTGAGACAGAGAAAGGGACTAAGGACACAGATTCCCCAGTCCCTTTCTCTGCAGTCTCAGCTAAAATGAATGGACAGGAGACAGAGGCAGGAGGGGGGGACACGGGACATGCAGCATGGAGCGCCGACAGCACATAACTCGGGGGAGAGCAGCAGCACGGAGGACACAGTGAACGGAGGACACACAGCATGGAGGACACAGAGCACGGAGGACACACAGCACGGAGGACACAGAGCACGGAGGACACACAGCACGGAGGACACACAGCACGGAGGACACACAGCACGGAGGACACACAGCACGGAGGACACACAGCACGGAGGACACACAGCACAGAGGACACACAGCACGGAGGACACAGGCATCGGGTAACAGAGCATGGATGAGGACAGCAGGATCACGGAGGGGGACACTGAGCGCGGACAGCAGCATCACGGAAGGGGACACACACGGAGGGGGAGAGCAGCATACACCCGCCCTCCCTGCTCGCAAACTCTGCCTGCCCTCTCTGCTCAAAACCCCTGCCCGCTGACCAAGTATCGGGTCAGGCATCGGGAGCATTTGTGCGAGTACAAGTACTCGCACAAATGCTCTGTATCGGTCCCGATACCGATATTAGTATCGATCCTGATACCGATACTAGTATCGGGACAACCCTAATCTTAACCTAACTACTGCAATACTCAACTTGAAACCGGAGTGCATAACGTGCACCCAATTCAAACTTTTCGTTCAGCTCCTTACAGCTGCAAAGTAAACAATAGCAAAAGCATGGAAATCTCCTTCATTTGTGGTAGCTGAGATGGAAAGTATGATGCACAATTCCATGATTCATGCGAAAATGATGGCTATAGAAAGGGATCAGATCCCCAAATTCTAAAATGATGGCACCCATGGGTGAAATACCACTTACCATCAACCTTTGACGAAAATGTTCACCTGCCATGGTAGATGATTTTTGAATAACCATATTATATCTCGTGATGGCTTTTGGGTCAACCCGGTGGACTCCCTCCCCTTTCTTCTCTTTTCTGCTCTGTCTTTTTCTTTACTATAATACATTTTCACCACCCAATCCTTCTAATTATTTTGAAGCTCTTGATCCTTCAGACTATAACTTTCTTTCTCAACTTACCTATACTAATTTCAGTTGTTCTAGTTTGACATTTTTATAACAGAGAGGGGGTTATTTCCGAAAGGCAAATCCACTTTGCACTACAAGTGCAAACTACAAGTGCAACGTGCACTTGAAATTGCACTGAAAGTGCACTTGGAAGTACAGGCGTAAAAAGCAGCATTTTAGCTTGCACATGATTGGATAATAAAATGACCAAAGCTAATTCGAAATTCAAAACATTTAAAATTTGAAATTTCGAAAAAATGAAAAATTCGAAATTTCGAAAATTGATAAATTTGAAAATTGAAAAATTCGAAATTCGAAATTTCGAAAGTTGAAAAATTCTAAATTGATCTACCCCCCACATTTACAGCAACTGCACTTCCAAGTGCACTTTCAGTGCATTTTCAAGTGTGCTTTGCACTTGTAGTTTGCACTTGTAGTGCACAGTGCATTTGCCTTTCGTAAATAACTCCCATTGTGTTCTCATATGACTCTTTACACTTCAGGTTATCTTTTGCATGCTTTGAAGTCTATCAACACGAATTGTAAAGAGCTTCATTCCTTTTGTCATATTTTGTTTAATAAATGAATATATCTGTTATGCCTTTTTATGAACTTAATGAAACCACTTTAAAGGAAACAAATGCATTGCATAGAGACAATTACACAGCTCTCCTTGAAGGTTATTTTGAATCTTTTACTGCAGGTGACTTTAAAGGAGACGTGTTGATTGACATCAGTATTGGTCCCATCATACAACATCTCTATGCAGCGCAGGAATATTTTAGAAATATCATCCTTCTCAAGCCTACTGAGCACTGTATTGTAGAAGTGAAAAAATGGACAGACAACCGAACCGGAGCATTTGATTGGTCACACACCACTACACTTGCTACAGAATTGGCAGGAAAGAGGTGAAGTATCTGACAGTTTTTTCTCCTAGTGAGGCTGAATACCTGGTGTGATGAACTAGTAGCGTTGGGAGGAGGACCAGACCTAATTTTTAAAATATTTGTAATTTAATTTGTGTATTTAATTATTAATAATATTAATAATTATTTAATTATTGTATTTTTAATTAGCCTGTTCAACTTGTGAGAAGAGTTGAAAATCAGGTGATAATATTACGAGGGGAAAAGTTATGTTAAAAAAGAAAAAGACAGTGTAGCGCTAGTAAGTGATATTGTGCTTCATATAAATTGATAATTGAACATAAAAATCATTCCGGGATAAACTGAAAATTTAGCCAGAATAATAGGAAAATAAATTAATTTGCAAATTGATGTGTAAAGAAAAAGTCTTAAAAAGCCGCGAAACAAAGTTCATATGACTTTATCCAGTGATTTTCCTTGTGAGAGAAAGTGGATTGTGCAGACAATGTGAAAGACTCTTGATTGATGTGAAGTAAGCTGTCACCAATACACCCGTGAGGAAGGATAAGATTGCCTGCTTACCAAATGAAAAGACTGTTTTGCATCAGTCTAATAGGGCCTGTGGGAAGTCTGGTCTCCCAATACCTTAGCCGTCAAGATAGCCACAGTATAGCTCAGCATACAATCCGAAGAGTCATAAACCAAAAAAAGAAAAAGAAGGACCTCTCATAGCGTATAACGTTTGAAAATTGAAGAGGGTTTAATAAAAATTGCACTTACAATTAGGCAGTGTAAATACAGCATGGATAACAAACGTCTCCAATCTCGTGTTCCGATGCTCCTCGCTACTCGGTCGGGAAAACACAGCCGGCGTTCAGGACGGAACGCAATGACGTCACGGCACCCTACGATCGTTTCGTCGCTAATGGACTTCAACAGGGGAGTAAGCCGCTTACTCCCCCGTTGAAGTCCATTAGCGACGAAACGATCGTAGGGTGCCGTGACGTCATCGCGTTCCGCCCTGAACGCCGGCTGTGTTTTCCCGACCGAGTAGCGAGGAGCATCGGAACACGAGATTGGAGACGTTTGTTATCCATGCTGTATTTACACTGCCTAATTGTAAGTGCAATTTTTATTAAACCCTCTTCAATTTTCAAACGTTATACGCTATGAGAGGTCCTTCTTTTTCTTTTTTTGGTTTATGACTCTTCGGATTGTATGCTGAGCTATACTGTGGCTATCTTGACGGCTAAGGTATTGGGAGACCAGACTTCCCACAGGCCCTATTAGACTGATGCAAAACAGTCTTTTCATTTGGTAAGCAGGCAATCTTATCCTTCCTCACGGGTGTATTGGTGACAGCTTACTTCACATCAATCAAGAGTCTTTCACATTGTCTGCACAATCCACTTTCTCTCACAAGGAAAATCACTGGATAAAGTCATATGAACTTTGTTTCGCGGCTTTTTAAGACTTTTTCTTTACACATCAATTTGCAAATTAATTTCTTTTCCTATTATTCTGGCTAAATTTTCAGTTTATCCCGGAATGATTTTTATGTTCAATTATCAATTTATATGAAGCACAATATCACTTACTAGCGCTGCACTGTCTTTTTCTTTTTTATGGTTACCAAGTTGTTGTACACAATTTAGTGCAAGCAGCTGTTTACAATTCCAATTCAACATTTAATTTAGCGCAGCGTCAACCTTTGGTTTTTTTTCTATTTCTATTGAAAAGTTATGTTAACCCATGATAAAACGCCTTTCACGCCTAGGATAAAACAAACCTAAATGCCTAAGCCTTCTTTTGCAATTTTCACGTGTTAGTAAAACCGTACATATCATCAATACTTTGTGCATTCAGGTGATTATACCTTGTTCTTTTTTAGGACAAATTGGGCTTTCATATGGTGGTAAATGTTAATGGATATCTCCTGATATTTTTTTTATTATTATTATCAAAGGAAAACTAGCCAAAAATAGTAAAAAAAACACATATTCTTAAATGTAACTATATATTTCTTGTTACTACCATAACTTACCACCAAAGAACTACCCAAAATAAATTCTCCTTCTCCTGACGATCGCAGCAATATATCATATGTATATTTTATGTTGTTTTCACCCGTAGGACAGCCCAAAAACAATAGTACGCATTTTGCTCTTTTATTTAAAACTGCCTAAACCTACCTAAAACACACTGACACTGACTGATGCTGATACTAATTTAAAAAAAATCCTGTCCAAAAAATGCTGACCCTGGCCTTGACCAAAACACTAACCCTGGCACTGACCTACTGTAGTTCAAACCTTGATCCTGGTATTTTTGTTCATTTTTTTTTCCACACTTTTTTTTCTATCTCTGCAAGGACAGAGAACGATACAATATATCTCTCTTGTCAAGTCACAGAGACAAAAAACACGGGGATGGGATTCACAGTGACGAAACACTGATAGATAGCCAATTTAGAGGCTATCACAGCGATCAGGTGACCCAGAATTGGTCGTTCCGAGTCCCAATCATTAGAACAGGGTCCGGGGCTCTCAGGGAGACCCAGGTCTCTGTGCT
Source organism: Rana temporaria (assembly GCF_905171775.1). Classification (NCBI taxonomy): domain Eukaryota; kingdom Metazoa; phylum Chordata; class Amphibia; order Anura; family Ranidae; genus Rana; species Rana temporaria. The sequence continues at coordinate 119,821,759 of NC_053498.1, forward strand.
GGGAGAGCGCCATGCAACACGCTTCCAGTATGAAGGGAGATACGCAAATATGCGGCCCCACGGGAAAAAGCCCAGTCCAGTGGGGTTGCATATTTGCGTACGGTTGGTGTGAAGGTGTTAATAATGCATTAATACTCCACTAACATCAAATGTAATACTGCTAGAAGAATCTTTTTTTTGGGTGTGCAGCATATGATCTCCAGCAAAAAAGGGTGAAGGGAATTGGTGGTTAGTGGCTAGCTGTAAGTGCTTTATCTCTATGATACGGTCGACACTCCTCCAGTGATATCTGAAAGTCTCTTCTACAGCTCAGAAATGTTAACGGTATTCACTAGCTCAGACCTAATATACTCAATGCCTCTCAGAATATCGGTTAAATGCTTTATGTGACATGGGATGTGCTTCTTCCTTTCAGTGACCAATGTGAGGAGGAGAAGGAAGTCAGACTCAAGGCGGCAATTACACATGTTGTAAAATTCGATCTCAACAAGGAAAATCTCACAGACCCAATTGGGCTTCCACAAGCCGACTGCCTTCTGTTCTGGGGTATTCTGGAAGCCATCAGCAAAGACCTTGAAGAATTTGTGAGAAACTTCAGGAAATTCTCAAAGCTTCTAAAACCTGGCGGGCGCATCATGTTTTATGGAGGTTTAAATTGCACATTCTATTTGGTTGGGGGAGAGAAGTTCCATTTAGTAAAGTATAATGAAAGTGACTTGAGAAGTATGCTCAGTAATGAGGGGTTTGTTATCACCTATTTGGAGGTTTCCCAAAGAAAGGCTGTGACTGATCTGTGTGATTTTGATTCAGCTGTGTTCTGTACAGCTTATAAAGAACAGAAGATTTAGGCCTCATTCACACCATGTGTTAGAAAGTGCACATGAATTTCATGAAAGAACAGTGGGGGTTATTTACGAAAGGCAAATCCACTTTGCACCATAAGTGCAAACTACAAGTGCAAAGTGCACTTGAAATTGCATTAAAAGTGCACTTGGAAGTACAGTCACTGTAGATCTGAGGGGGGACATGCAAAGAAAATAAAAAACAGCACATTTTAGCCTGCACATGATTGGATGATAAAATCAGCAGAGCTTCCCCCCATTTCAGATCTACCCTCAGATTTACAGCGATTGCACTTCCAAGTGCACTTTGCACTTGTAGTTTCCACTTATGGTGCAAAATGGATTTGCCTTTCGTAAATAACCCCCCATGTATAGCAAACCCCCCATGTATACCAAAAACTGACAAAAGATGCGGAAAGCAGGATTTGTGGAAAACAAAATGCACTGCCCTCATCCACAACACATTGATGTGAACAGCTTCATAGATTATGATGGCAACTAGTTTTCATGAGCTTTTATTATGCTGTTTTCTGGGTTGTAGGGCATATAAAAAAACAATGGTAGTAATGGGCCCTTAGGCTGGGTTCACATATATACAAATTGGATGCATTTTAAACCGCATTCAATTTGTATAACATGTGAGTGTGACCGGCTTCGCACCTGAATCTCACCTGAACCGGTGAACAGAAACGCACAGAGCACCGGACTGCAAACCGCACCGCAGATATGTGAACCCAGCTTTAGGTAGCTACCAATACCCAGAATTGTATCAGCAAGCCATGTATGTACTGGTAGAGTACCTCAAATGTTGAGGCAGTCCTCTGAAAAAAGAGATCACCAACCACAAACCTGCTTCCAAACTAGGGTTGCCTCCCTTTCATCAAGCCAAACCCGAACACATTAGTGGTGCACAGTAATTTTTTGGGGTGCTTGTTTTAGTATACACTATAGCAGGGCTCAAAATTTCAAGTCCTGAGCTACTAGCCAGGCCTCAAGGCAAACTCACCACCAATTGCCCCACCCAACCCTACTATGTCCCGCCCCATAGCCCCGCCCCTAGACACGCCCTTATAAATTATTTAATGAAATGACACTTTAATGTTTTATGCAGAATTAGGTTATAAAAATAAATATTAACAACAACTTTATCCGTGCCCAAAAATGCAGGCTGCCCATGTCTACCAATGCAGCACGTGTCCCCATTGCAGCCAGTGTCCCCATTGCAGCCAGTGTCCCCATTGCAGCCAGTGTCCCCATTGCAGCCTACCTGTGCTGGGTAAGAGAGAGGAGAGGAGCCGGAGGAGCCGCTGCCGCCTGGTTGTTCAAATCGTGGGGAACATAACAGCTTTCAATTCAATAGCTGTGTTCCCCGCCGCGAGCCTTCATATACAGCCCCCCCCCCTTGTCCGGGAAACTTTGATAGACAGATCACCCATCCAATCCTGGGATGGATGATCTGTCTATCAAAGTTTCTTGGACAAGGGGGGAGGGGCTGTATATGACGGCTCGCGGCAGGGAACACAGCTATTGAATTGAAAGCTGTTATGTTCCCCGCGCTGTTATGTTCTCCAGCGGTGACTCTCCTCTCCTCGCTCGCCCCCCCCTGCTTCCAGGCAGCCCACACTCGCCAGCCCTCAAAATTTACTTGTAAAATGCGAGCAGGTGAGTGTAAATTTTGAGGGCTGCACTATAGGATTGTAACAGAGCTATGAGTAAGCACTGGTTGTAGTGCGAAACGTCAGCTGTATGCCCCTGTCTTTGCTGTGATGTGTGGTGTTTGATCACTTTTATCAATAAAAGGCAATCGAGAAGGTTTTTTCAGAGTGCGGCTGTCCAAACATTTCTTTCTACAATAGGATTGTAACAGACCTGGGAAACCTTTGGGCACTCCAAAGAAAAAAGTAATGAGGCTCACATAGTGCCCACTCACCCTTCTGTCAAGACCTGTTCTGAACCACATTCCTGTCTGAAAAATGTGTCAATTCAAAACCCGAACTGTCCGGGTGAATCCCAGACAGGTGGCAACCCTATTCCAAAATGCTAAACACCAACTTTTTACACTGACACAAATAGACTGGGGCCATTGATATCTAGGCAGGCTGCCAAAGATACAGAAGCCCTGAAGAACGCATCCTAAGACTTTAGAAATGCGTTAGCATCTTTGATTGATTTTTGAGCTAAAAAAATAATAAAAATATTCTGATTCCAGAACTTTTATTTGTTGTGTTTATACACCTTGACTTACCCACTATTTAGCCCATTATTAACTCTCAGTAACCCTAATTCATTTTCATTGACTCTTTCTTCCCTTATTTTCTTCTCTGTTTTTTTTAAAACTGATTTTCTTTTTACTGTTCATTTTTTTATTTTTGTCCATTTGGCTCATTCATTTTTGTAGCTTCTCCTCACATAATTACCTAAAATTATTATTTATTTATTTTCATTTTATTTTTTTGTAAATAATCGCATCATGCTTTGTACCAGAACCATATCCATATGTTATATGCATACAACGTTTTACATACAGTGGTATTGTGTTCTATCTGTCCGGAAATTGGTTGGTGGCTATAAGCTTGATGCATCAACATTCAGAATCAGGCACAGATTTACTCCCTTTGCCACCCCAAGGCTGGGTCCTTCAATGCCGCCCCCCCACACACACACACCATCACATAGGGGGCATTCATCCAGACCGGTCCAGGGCACAACACATCAGGGTACAGTACAGAGCTCAGCACATCCGGGAATAGCACATCAGGGCACAGCACATCAGGGTACAGGGCACAACACATCAGGGTACAGAGCCCTGCACATCAGGGTACAGAGCCCAGCACATCAGGGCACGGGCACATCAGGGCACAACACGTACAGGGCACATCACATAAGGGTACAGGGCACAGCACATCGGGCCCATCACAGCACATCAGGGCACACTACATTAAGGCACAGAGCATCGGGGCAGGGGGCATTGTGATTGATGATGAATCTACATGGGGGGACACTGTTTTTCTATTTTTTTTAGAGAACTTGGGGCGGGGGGGGGGGCAGGATCTGGGAGCCTCCTTGTTAAAGGGGGCATCCAGATTACGATAAGCCCCCCCACCCGCAGACCTCCACAACCATCGCCCAGGGTTGTTGGAAAGAGGCCCACGTCCCCATCCAAATGGGGACAAACTGCCCCAAAGCACCCCCCTATGTTGAGGGCATGTGTCACGGTCCCTACCGTGCCAAGCAGACAGCGAGGCCATGCCCCAAGTGGCTCTGGGTGGTATTGAACCTGGGACCTCTCTGTTGCTGCTTTGGTTCTTTACTTCTGAGTCACTCCTCAGTTTGGTATTCTGCTTGCTTTCCAGCTAGGTGGTTCTGAATGATGTGCTGATCGCCTTTCTCTGGATCTCCTTGCAATCTGCACCTGTCTCTCCTGGTCCAGCCAAGGCAAGTTACCCAATCAACTAGGGTATAAAACACTGCCTCACTCTTAGGGATTTGTCATTGTGATTGTCCTGTCATTGCCAAAGGTTCCTGTGTACCTGTATTCCTGTGCTTTGTTTCAGCTAAAAGACTGACTCCGGCTTCTGACCTTGGCTATGTTTATCGTGTATTCTGAATTCTGGAATCCCTGACCACGGCTTAACTTTGACCATCCTTTGGCAAATCCCTGTCAAGCCCCCGTGCACAGACTCACAGCCCAGGTAGCTTCTTACTTTGTTACCGTGGGCTGTGTGTATTTGTAAGGGTGAGCATACAACTCTGAAATATGGACTCCAGCCAAGGTAAGCCCTTACAGTATGTAGCCTGGTAGGGTTCAAGAGGGGGGGCTCGCTCACCCCCCTTTCCTGGCTTGGCAGACTGCATGCTCAGATAAGGGTCTGGTATGGATTTGGGGGGGAGGACACCAGACCATTTTTTTTCAGTTATGGCGTGGGGGTTCCCATCAAACTCCATACCAGATCTAAGGGTCTGGTATGAATTTTGGGGGGGGGGGGGGGCAATTTTTTTTTTGGCATGGGGTTCCAAAGGGTCTGGTATGGATTGGGGATGGACCCCCACACCGTTTTCTTTTTTTTTATTGCCGGGAAGCCCACTAACAGCTGATAACTCATCTGTTGTTAAGGACAAGGCGGCAGGCTTCCCGGGCCGCTCCTTAACAACCGATTCACCGACACTGTGTGGGTGATGTTCGCGGCCGAACTCATGCTCAGCCCAAACTGCTCGCCCATGCCTACTGGTTAGGTAGTGAACACCTATGAACTCAGTTATTAGAATACTACCCACAACTGTCAAAAGTTGGGGTGCTGTGTAAAATCTACATAAAAACAGAATGCAATGATTCGCAAATCACATAAACCCATATTTCATTCACAATAGAAGATATTTGTAAAGTGTGCTAAAGTTTATACACAAGGTACTTACATCCCAAAATACTGTATAGGGAAAAATAGCACTGCGGCAATATGGATGTTTATGGTACCACCAGAGAAATAACAACACTTTGGCCCCATACACACGAGAGAATTTATCCGCGGATACGGTCCAGCGGACCGTTTCCACGGATAAATCCTCTCAAAGATTTCCGCAGATTTCTATGCGATGGAGTGTACACACCATCGCATTGAAATCCGCGCGGAAATCCTCTGTTGATGACGTGTCGCGCCGTCGCCGCGATTATGACGCGGCGACGGGCGCGACGCTGTCATATAAGGAATTCCACGCATGCGTCAAATCATTACGACGCGTGCGGGGAATCCCTTTGGACGGATGGATCCGGTGAGTCTGTACAGACGAGCGGATCCATCCGTTGGAATGGATTCCAGCAGATGGATTTGTTGTGCATGTCAGCAAATATCCGATCTGCTGGAATCCATCCCAGAGGAGATTTCTCCGCGGAAACAGATCCGCTGGCGTGTACACACCATAGGATCTATCCGCAGAAACCCATTTGCTGGGATTTATCTGCGGATGGATTCTATTGTGTGTACGGGGCCTATGTATAGATTAAAAACAGGATATTTTATTACAAAATGTATAAAATATCATAAACAATTGGTCATGCCTGAAGAGATCACATTGATATATCTCTCAATATTGATAAATGGTGCTATGAAGTGCTACAGATCAGTTGGTGTAATCTTGGACACATTTAGCCAGTTCTTCTCAACATGTTTTGCGGAATTATCGCTTCTTCAGGAGTATTTGAGAGAATGGATTATCTGCAGAAAACAATAAAAAATACAGCATAACATACAAAAAAATATAGTATATCATGACGTGCCAAAGGTGTCCCTGTCCTTTCCTTACAGCCTGGAAGAACTGGAAACATCCGCTCCGGCTTTCCCTGGATCCTGCTTTCAGTCAGCACAAGCACGCCGCTTAGCTTTGCAGGATGGCTGGAACCCGCAGATGTCTCTGGATCCTTCTTGATTCCGTCCCTCTGTCTCTTCAGCTCAGGGATGTGACACAGGATCGCTGGATGTTCTTTCCCACAGTGTTGTAGGCCCCGCTCTCTGGATCACCTCCTCACAGCTCCCTGTAGGCAGGCCACACGTCCAGAAGAGACACAAGATGGCCACCACAAGGCCTTTTATCTCCTACCCAGCATGCACTTCAGCCCTGAGGGTTCATGGGTAGGTTATTTGCATAATATCTCACCATGTTCTTGAAAAATGAAAATAAATTAAGTCCATTTCACATTCTTGCCACTAGATGGTGCCAAATACCAATTTATCACATTAGTCATAGATTATCACTAGTATAACATTTGAGAAGCAAAAATGCCCACACTACACAGGGTATAGTGATTATTATCATATTTGATAGATACATGTGCTAATATAAATATTCACAAGGGGTCGCTGGGACCTGTGTGCTTCTCTCAAAATTAGAAACGCCATCCAGCATAGACAAGTGAAAGAGATGTACAAAAAAAAAACATTTCCCCTGAGGCTCTTAGAGTAGGGTAACCAGACATCCCCGGTTTTCGTGGACAGTCCCCGGATTGAGGACACTGTCCCCTGACCAAGTCCGTCCCTGGTTTTGTCCCTGGATTGGATTTAAACAGGTGCTGGGGCAATTTTAAAGACAGTCAGTGCAGAATTTAAAAAAAAAATCTGAATTATGGTGTATTTTTTTCTATTATCTGTGCCCTTTTCTGATGATCATGTGCTGGTCAGAGCAGAAGGAATATTTCTTCAGTTTTGGGTGCATGCCCATTCAGCTCCACTCGCATGTTCCTCTGCCTTGGCTCAAGTCCCGGCCAGCCATCTGCCTGCTTATCTCCTTGCCTTCCCTGGCGGAGTGATCTTCCTCCGCTCCCCACCCAGTAGTAGCCGGGGCCTGGAGAGTAAGACTTGACAGGCTGTAAGGCGGGCGGTAAGGCGTCGCTTTAACTGACAATTGCGTGGTCGTGCTACGTGGCTCCCAAACAAAATTGGCAATCGAAGTTCCAGCTGTGTGACGCTCTTGTGACCCCGCCCCCTCTGACGCCATGGGGAAAGTCATAAGAAAGTCCCTGTGTGGTACATGTGCGTCAGAGGGGGGCGGGGTCACAGGAGCGTCACACAGCGGGAACTTCAATTGCAAGGGGATCGTCCGGGGAAGAAGAAGCAGTGCAAGATGCGGACGAGAAGACAGAAGGAGAAGAAGATGGAGGAAGAAGCCAGTGCAAGATGCGGACGAGAAGACCCAAGAAAGAAGCAGAGGAAGAAGAAGATGGAGGAAGAAACCCGAATGAAAGCAGAAAAGAAGATGGAAGAAGAAGAAGCGCGGAAAGAAGACATTAATAAAGGAATTGTCAAAAACCGGCTATTGTCTTTTTTTACATTTTTTACACTTTTTTTGGGTGAAATGGAAGAGGTACAATGTACCCCATTACCATTTCACACAGGGGGGGGGGGGTGGGATCCGGAGGTCCCCTTTATTAAAGGGGTCTTCCAGATTCCGATAAGCCCCCCGCCCGCAGACCCACACAACCCACGGCCAGGGTTGTGGGGATGAGGCCCTTGTCCCCATCAACATGCACCCCAAAGCACCCTCCCCATCATGTTGAGGGCATGTGGCCTGGTACGGTTCAGGCCACACTCGGTCCCCCCCCTCTTTTCTGCGGACGGCCAGGTTACATGCTCGGATAAGGGGTCTGGTGTGGCTTTTGGGGGAACTCCACGCCATTTTTTTTATAAATTTGGGGTGGAGTTCCCCTTAAAATCCATACCAGACCTGAAGGGCTTGGTATGGATATTTGGGGGAACCCCACGTCATATTTTTTTATTTTTTTACAGCAGGGTTCCCTTTAATATCCATACCAGACCTGAAGGGCCTGGTAATGGAATTTGGGGGGACCCCCACGCTTTTTTTTTTTTTTTAAGAATGAATTTGCTCTGAATTGCCGGGAGCCGACAATTCATTATAGCCGCGAGTGATTTTTTTAATTACTTTTTTTTTCGTTCAAAATGTCATTTTGAGCAGGGACAGTTCTAAGTACGGGAAACGCACGCTTTCACATGCTTACTTTACACCCCCCCAGGTACGAAATTTAAAGGAAGATTTCACTTTTATTGTTGCACTTTAACCACTTAACGACTGCCTCCTGCATATATACGTCAGCAGAATGGCACGGCTGGGCAGATGTACGTACAGGTACGTCCTGTACATCTACCCAGCCGTGGGTCGCGGGCACGCGCCCGCGACCCGATTCGAAGCAATAAAAATGCAATAAAACTATCCCCTATTTTGTAAACGCTATAAATTTTGCGCAAACCAACCGATAAACGCTTATTGCGATTTTTTTACCAAAAATATGTAGAAGAATACGTATCGGCCTAAACTGAGGAAAAAAACATTTTTTTTATATATTTTTGGGGGATATTTATTATAGCAAAAAGGAAAAATATAGCATTTTTTTCAAAATTGTCGCTCTATTTTTGTTTATAGCGCAAAAAATAAAAACCGCAGAGGTGATCAAAAACCACCAAAAGAAAGCTCTATTTGTGGGAAAAAAACAGGACGCCAATTTTCTTTGGGAGCCACATCGCACAACAGCGCAATTGTCAGTTAAAGCAACGCAGTGCCGAATCGCAAAAAGGGGCCTGGTCCTTTACCTGCATTTTGGTCCGGGGCTTAAGTGGTTAAGCATTATTAAATTCACTGCTCGTCCATTTAAAAAAAATAAAAAAAGCATTGATACATGTCCCCTGGGGCAGGACTAAGTTCCCCAAACACTTGTTAGGACAAAAATTAGCATATTAACCTTGAAAATGAACACTTTTGATTTCTCCCATAGACTTCTAAAGGGAGTTTGGCGGCGGCTTTACATATTAATTGCATTGCGCCCGCTGCTACGCCGGTTCATGCACCTAATTAAGGATTCATCCGGCATGCCAATTAAGCCATGAACCAGCGCAGCGCATTGTTAATAGTAAATCAGCCCCACTATCATGTACTGCAATGCAGACCAAGTATCACACCTATACCGGTGCTTGAAAGGACTTTTGTGGACCTGTTAGGTAGCGATTTGTGTCGCTAAACGCTGTCCCTGCTGGAAACACCAACCTCACCCTACACTGACAAAAAGTATATGAATGTATTACACACTATCATGTACTGCAGTGCAGACCAAGGGCCGGATTCTGGTACATCCGCGCAATTTTGTGCGGGCGTAACGTATCTGATTTACGTTACGCCTCCGCAACTTAGACGGGCAAGTGCTGTATTCTCAAGGCACTTGCTCCGTAAGTTGCGGCGGCGTAGCGTAAATTGGCCGGCGTAAACCCACCTAATTCAAATTTGGATCAGGGGGGCGTGTTTTATGTAAATCTACTGTGACCCAAAGTGATTGACGTTTTTCTTGAACGGCACATGCGCCGTCCGTGGAATTTCCCAGTGTGCATTGCTCCAAAGTATGCCGCAAGGACGTCATTGGTTTCGACGTGAACGTAAATGACGTCCAGCCCCATTCACGGACGACTTACACAAACAACGTAACTATTTCAAATTTCGACGCAGGAACGACGGCCATACTTAACATTGATTCGCCGCACTTATGCCACCATATAGCAGGGGCAACTATACGCCGGGAAAAGCCTAACGTAAACGGCGTAAATTTACTGCGTCAGCCGGGTGTACGTTCGGGAATTTGCGTATATCTTGCTGATTTACATATTTCGACGCGTAAATCAGCATACACGCCCCTAGCGGTCAGCGGAGAAATGCAGTTACGATCCGACGGCGTAAGAGACTTACGCCTGTCAGATCTAATGGATATCTATGCGTAACTGATTCTAAAAATCAGGCGCATAGATACGACGGGTCGGATTAGGACTTACAATGGCGTACATGGCGCTGCGCCGTCGTAAGTCCTTTCAGAATCTGGCCCCAAGTAGCACACCTATACCAGTGCTTGAAAGGACTTTTGTGGACCTGTTAGGTAGCAATTTGTGTCGCTAAACGCTGTCCCTGCTGGAAAAACGCCAACCTCGCCTTACACTGACAAAAAGTATATGAATGTATTACACACCTATATACTAGAGAAAGTAGCATACCTATACCAGTCCTTAAAAGGACTTTTGTGGACCTTTAGATAGCTATTTGAAATAATACAGCCTGTCCCTGCTCCAAACACAGCAGCCTTTCCCTACACTGACAAACAGCAGAATGTAAGATGGCCGCCAGATCAGGTCTATTTATAAGGTATGGGGTATGTCCATGTGCTGAAATGTCTCAATTGGCTGTCCTGCACCACCTGATGGATGTGTCATAGGTCAAAGTTCTTACCCATGTAACATTGCGGACCGCCGCAAACATCGGCAGATGTCCGACGGTTTGGCGGACCGCGAACAACGAAAGTTCGCCAAGAAAACGACCGCCTGGCAAACCGGCAGGCCATCTCTAATCACAACCTATTTCATCAGTGATTCCTGACTTTTGCAGTGAACTTTTCCACAGCCGAGTATTATTCCCCAACATCTCCATCTGTGAGCAAATAGGCCGATACAGCCACCGGATTGTGCTTGGGGCACTTTAGTGTTTTTAGCATATGGTTATCCATTGAACCGACCAGCTACAATATCATTGTTTTTATAGCCAATTGTGGTTTGTCTATGTGACCCTGGAGGTCCAATAAATGTTTTTTCAATCCTTCTGTGTACAGCAATGTCTTGGATGAATTATCACCAGTTTACATAAGGATTTAAAATATAAAAAAACATTTATTGGACCTCCAAGGCCACACTGTATTTCTTAAATCGGTAGATACTGCTTTGTGAATGGAGTCCACTGTCTCCTTCTCCTTGTTTCTGTAGTCCAGGCTACATAAACAAAACACACAAGACATTTTGGCATACCTCCCAACCAGCACGGATTCTGCGGGAACTCCCCGCACAGACTGCATCTTCCCGCAGTCCCGCGAATGGGTTAAATTTCCCGCACAGGAAGCTGAAGAAGGAGCACGGGGTCTGAGGGGAGACATGCACAGCTGTGCACAGATGAGAGACAACAGCGGCACCCGATCGGCGCCCCCCCCCCCCCCCCCGCTCAGCAACCTAATATCCTGTCTGAGGGGAGACCAGCACAGCTGTGCACAGACAGGTGAGAGACAACTTTGAGCAGTGGCACCCATTCCCGCGCGACAAGCCCTCACCCCCCCGCTCAACAACTTCGTTCTGACCCCCCCCGCTCAACAACTTCGTTCCGACCCCCCCCACTCAACAACTTTGTTCCGACCCCCCTTCCGCTCGCGCAACAACTACGTTCCGACCACAACCCCCCCCCCCCCCCTCAACAACTTTGTTCCGACCACAAACCCCCCCCCCCCCCTCAACAACTTCGTTCTGACCACCAAGCTCCCACCCCCCCCCCCCCCCGCTCAGCTCAACAACTTCGTTCTGACCAGCCCCCCCCCCGCCCCTCAACAACTTCAATGACAAATGTAAATAAAGAATTTCCCGCAGTGAATTGTTTAAATGTTGGGAGGGTATGATTTTGGGCACAGAAAAAAAAGTGGCTTTACCTTGTTGGCTGATCACAATGCAGTCACCTGAGTCTCTGCTACCAAAGCATGATGACTTGAGTCGCAATGTAATAATATTGGGTGACATTCTAACAAAGTCACTTCTCGACAGAACACCGGCACAAGCAGCTGAGAGTCAGGAGACGTAACATTTGGCACGGCGGCCCCCGGCTCACCAGGCACATGCCTATGGCCAGTACGGACCTGCTGACTACTACTAAACGAATATCTCCTAAACGGTATATGCTTAGGAGATATTTACTGTACATATACTGTAGGTAAGTCTTATAGATCTGTAGGTATAAATCAAAAAGTGGACTTTACTACCGCTTTAACTTGCTGTTGGAGTTTAAGAATATGCTGTACATAGGGAGGTTGAACATTAGCAAGAGATCATACACCCAAATGTGTTAAAAGATCGATCATCTCTGCTATAGGGAGCCCTGGTTTGTCTACCCCTGGCAGAGTCCCTGGATATTCCAACAATGGGCTCTTCCTGCCATAATTCTCTCTGGTTATGTACTGAAAGTTTTAGGTGCCCCCCCAACCATCTCTGTGTGTTCCAACTCTTCCTATTACATTCTCTATAATATAAAACAAATCATGCTGTAAGCAGGGGCGGACTGACCATTCGCACTGCCCGAGGGCCCCCTGGTGGGAGGGCCCGGGCTGCTCAGTCTGCCCCTGGAGGTGCCCGCAGCAGCGTCAGCTTCTACACAATAAAAAAAACTGAGTCTGTACTTTGTACCCCCGAGATGCCTTGAACCATTAAATCCCGGGCCGCTAGCTAGGTGATGTGGCTATTGTATAAGAGGCTGACTCGTCAGTAGGGTGACCACGTGTCCCGGATTGCCCGGGACAGTCCCGCATTTTGCAGGTCTGTCCCGGGCACCTTCGTTCCAGGACAATACAGTGTCCCGGAATAAAACTGACACAACTACCCCCCGGGCCAATCTGATGCCCCCAAAAAAAGCCGCCACATCACTGCTTTACTCACTGACAGTACTTGTCCTGGCCAGGAATGCCTGGAGGAGCACAATCCCCACCCCCTGCTTGTGATTGCAGAAATCATAAATCCCACCTCTTGTGTCCAATCACTGTGCTGTGATTCGTTACAGCACAAGCTGATTTTTGGGAAGGGGGGGTGTCCCTGAATGGTATTTTGGACATGTGGTCACCCTACTCGTCAGAGCCGTGAGCCGTGCAGGGATGTACAGTGACACTGTGACAGGCGCTCCAGCCACCTCTCCCCCTTTGGAATTCAGCTGAGGGGGCGGGGCCATAAGTCACTGCCGCGGAGGACTGTCTGTGAAGGAGCTGCTGGACTCAGAGGCAGAGTGAATTGCACAGACACAGGAACGGCATGCACACTGACCTGCCTTGTGTGCAGAAGCAGGTCAGTGTCATAAATAACGAAAGCACTGTGACTGCAGTTACTGTGACAGTGTCTTATCTGTGTTATAAGAGCCATGCTGTTTGTTTCTTTACCTTCTTGCCCTGTGCTGTGTCTGTGCTTATTTACCAGGTAGCAGGTCAGGTCAGGTGCTATTCACTAGTGCACATGATGAGCCATCCATCCCGGCCAGCTCATACCTCCCGAGCCTCTCATACAACATCAACATCAATCTAGCTAGCAGGATTTCATGGTTCAAGGCACTGCTTTCTCGGGGGTACAGACTCAGTTTTTTTTATTGTGTATGATAAGCTGCCGCTGCTGGCACCTCCAGGGGCGGACTGAGCCGGCCCTCCCACCACAGGGCCCTCGGGCAGTGCTGTGACTGACAAATGGTCAGTCTGCCCCTGCACACTGATTTCTGGTACACTGAATGCCACTCAGTGTATAGGTTACAGTGTTATATATAGGGAATAGCACTTAGACCTGGTTCACATTGAAGCAATTCACCATGTGAAATCGCATGGCAATGGCACTACCCAAATCGGTGCGATGCCCCATTTGTGGCGCCGCACTGATTCCCAAAAGTAGTTTCTGTACAACTTTTGGCGACTTCTTGGTGCAATTTCCATAGACATCTGTGCAGCAACCCCCACAGATGTCTCTGAAATCACCCGCCAAATTTGCAGAGACATGCCGGTATGAAATCATGCGAGTTTAGCTGAACTGTCTCGCACAATTTCATTCCCGCTGTCAGTGTGAACCTGGACTAAGGCCTGATTCACACCTATGGCATTTTTTGTGCTTTTTTCATTTTGCAGATTTGCACAAAAATCTATTTAACATGGTTTCCTATGGAACACGTTCTGTAGTGCAAATCTGCAAAATGCAAAAAGCACTAAAAATGCGTAGGTGTGAATCGGGCCTAAGTGAGTGTTATTCCCTATATATATTCCTTACATTGGTGATCAGTGAGAAGAATGTTCCTTACATTGGTGATCAGTGGGAAGAATGTTCCTTACATTGATGATCAGTGAGAAGAATGTTCCTTACATTGGTGATCAGTGAGAGGAATGTTCCTTACATTGGTGATCAGTGGGAAGAATGTTCCTTACATTGGTGATCAGTGAGAAGAATGTTCCTTACGTTGGTGATCAGTGAGAGGAATGTTCCTTACATTAGTAGTCAGTGAGAAGAATGTTCCTTACATTGGTGATCAGTGAGAAGAATGTTCCTTACATTGGTGATCAGTGGGAAGAATGTTCCTTACATTGGTGATCAGTGGGAAGAATGTCCCTTACATTGGTGATCAGTGGGAAGAATGTTCCTTACATTGGTGATCAGTGGGAAGAATGTCCCTTACATTGGTGATCAGTGGGAAGAATGTTCCTTACATTGGTGATCAGTGGGAAGAATGTTCCTTACGTTGGTGATCAGTGAGAAGAATGTTCCTTACATTAGTGGTCAGTGAGTAGAATGTCCCTTACGTTGGTGATCAGTGAGAAGAATGTCCCTTACGTTGGTGGTCAGTGAGAAGAATGTTCCTTACATTGGTGATCAGTGGGAAGAATGTCCCTTACATTGCTGATCAGTGGGAAGAATGTCCCTTACATTGGTGATCAGTGGGAAGAATGTCCCTTACGTTGGTGGTCAGTGAGAAGAATGTTCCTTACATTGATGATCAGTGGGAAGAATGTTCCTTACATTGATGATCAGTGAGAAGAATGATCCTTACATTAGTAGTCAGTGAGAAGAATGTCCCTTACATTGGTGGTCAGTGAGAAGAATGTTCCTTACATTGGTGATCAGTGGGAAGAATGCTCCTTACATTGGTGATCAGTGGGAAGAATGTTCCTTACATTGGTGATCAGTGGGAAGAATGTTCCTTACGTTGGTGATCAGTGAGAAGAATGTTCCTTACATAGGTGATCAGTGAGAAGAATGTCCCTTACGTTGGTGGTCAGTGAGAAGAATGTTCCTTACATTGGTGATCAGTGGGAAGAATGTCCCTTACATTGGTGATCAGTGGGAAGAATGTTCCTTACATTGGTGATCAGTGGGAAGAATGTCCCTTACATTGGTGATCAGTGAGAAGAATGTCCCTTACATTGGTGATCAGTGGGAAGAAGGAGGAGGACACACCCAAGGAGCTCTCTGAGAGATCCAACCTTTTTCAAGCCTGGGCCTTGCCTGCTAGCTTGGCCCAGGAATAATGCCTGATCCTGGGGGAGGCCCCGGGACGGATCCCCCTGATGATACGGGGCCTAGTGAGGAGGAGGTGGAGGATCTGTCTGTAGATCCAGGCCCTGCTGTGGATGCGAATGTCTTCAGTCAGAAGAGCATTGATCGTTTTAGGGCGATTGGAAGAGCTGAAGAAAAACTTAAAATTTTGAAGGCTGAACACAAATCCTTCAAAATCAAGTATTTCCAGGCCTGGAGTAAAAATCGTTTGGCCATGAAGCCTGAGTTGCAGGAATTGGAGGAAAAGGTAAAGGAACAATCTTTATTATTGGAAAAGCTGAAAGATAAAAGTGGAGAAAAGTTTGATAATGAGAGGAGATTTGCCAGCCAGACAGCAAGTTCCAGGGACCAGCCTCAGATAATGGATGACCCGGGTCCATCTGCCTCTGCACCTCTCCCTCCATGTCAGGGCATGGAATCGCCAACGGCAACCATCCAGGGGGTTGAGAGTGAGCATGGCACCCTAAAATGTATCCAGGAGATGGAGTCACCCCTGAGAGCAAACAAGCCTGCTTTTACAGAAGTCCCTGAAGCCAAGCCAGTACAGGTGGAGAAATCTCAGCGCACCTCACTGTCTTCCGACATGTCTGCCCAACCTGCTGTGGTGGACGGTGTCCTGACTAAGGAGCAGAAAGGGAAGGCCTTGTGCAAAGCGCTGCCTGGAGTTTCTGCTGGGACCTGTAGTTCCTCTGTACAAGGTATGCCTGTTACTAGCAATGAGATTGCCTCACCTGAGCCTCCCTGTGGTGGGGGAGGGGATCAGCATATTGCACCATGTGCAGTGGAAGAAGCAATGGAGGTTTCACCTGTTGCAGTGTCAGACCAGCCTGCACTATCCCCTGATGACAACCCTGTCCTGACAGAAGAGAACCGACCAGCTGAAGCTTCTACAAGCACAGCAGTGGGAACTGACACTGCTGGGAAGACTGCAGGAACTGTGAATATTCCAGCAAGTTCTAAGAATGACAGTAATGATAAAACAATGGATGTGGTGGGTGGTGAAGGGGTTAATACTGCTGCGAAAAATAAAAATGACATTCCTCCCCCTGCTCAGCAGAGGAAAGACTCACCGATTGTTCAGACCAAATCTGTGCAATCGATATCTGCTACAAATGTGTCAGATGGTTCAAAACAAACCAATGGTTTATCTGCTGGGAGCTATGCATCGGTTTTGGGGAATCGCACCAAGGAGGGTGGGGGGAATGGTGCAAATGTTGGTGGTCACAATTTGGGGGGGTTTAGTGGGGGGATGGTTGGTGGGTATAAGCGGAGAAATGTGGTCCAGTTGAAGTGGGAGGGGGAGGGGACCCCACCAGTAAGGGGGAGAGTGGCAGAGTTGATCCTGGAAATGGGGTTCAAAGTCGCAGACATTTTTGCTTTGATTTGTCCCGTTGGGAGTTGGGAATTTGATTTGTCCTTTGTAAAGCCTGAGGGTCTGGATTTATTTTGGGAACGTTTTAGGGGGCGCAGGGACCTTCCGCAGTGGAATGGTTGGATGCCAAAGGTGGTTTCCAGGCAGCCTCTAATAAAATCAGTGACGATCCTTGTGCGTAATGAATCCATCCCGGAGGCTGATTTGGTAGTATGGTTACGCCGATATGGTGAGGTCCTCGCTCCACTGCGGAAGGTCCTTGATCAGCATGGGATATGGACAGGGGCCTGGACAGTGTCACTAAAATTGGGGGTGCAGGGAAATGTTGTTCAACATCTGCCCTGTTCAGCCTTTCTGGGGAGGGACAGGCTGACCATTTTTTACCAGGGTCAGCCTAAGGTGTGCAATAAATGTGGTGACAAGGGCCATTTTGCCTCCACCTGCACCCGCAAGAAATGTTCTTTGTGCCAGGAGCTGGGCCATTTGGCTAAAGACTGTACCGATATTCGGTGCAATTTGTGCCAAAAACTTGGTCACCCCTACAGTCAATGCCCGGAGGCATTACATAACCTGCCAGGGTTGGAGGCTGAGCTGCAGAGGCTGGATAAGGAGGATGAGGCCACTGAAACTGTTGTTGCCCCTCCTGTGTCTGTGACATCTGTTTCTGTTCCCCCTAGTGATGTGGTCCCTGAGTCTGTCCCTTCTGTGTCTGTGACATCTGTTTCTGTTCCCCCTAGTGATGTGGTCCCTGAGTCTGTCCCTTCTGTGTCTGTGACATCTGTTTCTGTCCCCCCTAGTGATGTGGTCCCTAAATCTGTCCCTCTTGTCCCTAATCCATCTATTCGTAGATCCTCCAGACTGGCGGAGGCTGCTGGGGGGGCAGGTTTAGCGGATCTTCCCACTCAGCCTCCAGTCCCTGTCCCTCGGCAGCGCAAGCGTGGTCAGGGGAATGTGGGGGTGCTGGATGGGGGTGGGGCTGATGGAAGGGTGTCCATACCCCATGTCTCACATTCCGTTGATGGGGATTCGGATGAGGAGGGGTGGGAGAAGATTAGGAGGAGGAAAAAAATGAAGAGAAAGACAAGAAAACCGGTCGTCTCTTCCTCAGAGTCGGATCCAAGAGGGGTTCCCCTTGGTAACACCTTTTCTGTGTTGTCGGGTGATGAGATGTCTTTGTCTTCCTCTTTTTCATCTATGGATGAGGGGGAGTCACGTAGTTTGAAGAGAGCGGTTTCTGGTGATGAGAGTGTGGTGAAGGTCAAGAAACGACTACCCCAATCATCCTGATGGCAGTTCCCCCTCCGATAAAGGTGGCGACCATTAATGTCGCCAGCATTAAATCTGCAAGAGCTTGTGATATGGCCTTATTTTTGCTCAGCGAGTTTGATGCTGAGATTTTATTTTTGCAAGAGACCTGGCTCCATACTTTGGCCGATGTCCATCTGGCAAAAAGGGAGTGGAGAAGCGGTCCCTCCTTTTGGTCTCTTGCGGCTGAGCCCTGCAGCGGAGTTGCGGTACTTTTTGAAACCGATATGGTAACGCGCCGGCGGGTAATTGAGGTAGAAATAGGTAGATGTATGGTGTTGGACGTTTCTTAGAAGGGCTGCATGCATATTGGGTGCGGGTTTGTTTCTTGACCTTGCAGGTTTGTCTGGTGTAGTGGTGTGAGTTTGTATTAAGATTTATTTTCCTGGTGATTACATGATTTTTGCTTTGCTGTAAAGTCTTTTGTTTGAGAGCAGATTTGCTATATTTATTTTCCTTTATGTAAATATGTGTATATTTATGTATATCTTATAGTGATTTTATGCTTTTTGTTTGCAAGACTTTTGATAAACAAAATTGGGAAGAATGTTCCTTACATTGGTGATCAGTGGGAAGAATGTTCCTTACGTTGGTGATCAGTGAGAAGAATGTTCCTTACATTAGTGGTCAGTGAGTAGAATGTCCCTTACGTTGGTGATCAGTGAGAAGAATGTCCCTTACGTTGGTGGTCAGTGAGAAGAATGTTCCTTACATTGGTGATCAGTGGGAAGAATGTCCCTTACATTGCTGATCAGTGGGAAGAATGTCCCTTACGTTGGTGGTCAGTGAGAAGAATGTTCCTTACATTGATGATCAGTGGGAAGAATGTTCCTTACATTGATGATCAGTGAGAGGAATGTTCCTTACATTAGTAGTCAGTGAGAAGAATGTCCCTTACATTGGTGGTCAGTGAAAAGAATGTTCCTTACATTGGTAATCAGTGAGAAGAATGTTCCTTACATTGATGATCAGTGAGAAGAATGTTCCTTACATTGATGATCAGTGGGAAGAATGTTCCTTACATTGATGATCAGTAAGAAGAATGATCCTTACATTAGTAGTCAGTGAGAAGAATGTCCCTTACATTGGTGGTCAGTGAGAAGAATGTTCCTTACATTGGTGATCAGTGGGAAGAATGTTCCTTACGTTGGTGATCAGTGGGAAGAATGTTCCTTACGTTGGTGATCAGTGAGAAGAATTTTCCTTACATAGGTGATCAGTGAGAAGAATGTCCCTTACGTTGGTGGTCAGTGAGAAGAATGTTCCTTACATTGGTGATCAGTGGGAAGAATGTCCCTTACATTGGTGATCAGTGGGAAGAATGTTCCTTACATTGGTGATCAGTGGGAAGAATGGCCCTTACATTGGTGATCAGTGGGAAGAATGTTCCTTACATTGGTGATCAGTGGGAAGAATGTCCCTTACATTGGTGATCAGTGGGAAGAATGTTCCTTACATTGGTGATCAGTGGGAAGAATGTTCCTTACGTTGGTGATCAGTGAGAAGAATGTTCCTTACATTGGTGATCAGTGGGAAGAATGTTCCTTACGTTGGTGATCAGTGAGAAGAATGTTCCTTACATTGGTGATCAGTGAGAAGAATGTCCCTTACGTTGGTGGTCAGTGAGAAGAATGTTCCTTACATTGGTGATCAGTGGGAAGAATGTCCCTTACATTGGTGATCAGTGGGAAGAATGTCCCTTACATTGGTGATCAGTGGGAAGAATGTCCCTTACGTTGGTGGTCAGTGAGAAGAATGTTCCTTACATTGGTGATAAGTGTAAGAATGGTTTAATTCCTATAATAAACATTTATTTTGAACATTGTGTAGAGAAATTCTTTGAACGCATGCAATGTGGGCAGTGCAATATGTAAGTGGGACTTTGTGTGAATGTAGCTTTAACATGGGCGGAGACACAGGGGGCCCCATGATCTCCTTTTGCCCGGGGGCCCCATGAGCTATCAGTCCGCCCCTGACTGTAAGGGATGGTGGAAGCCCATCGGAATGGACACAGCAGGTGTGCAGAGTTGGAAGCTCAGCATAGAGATAGAAGAAACGGGTTTAACTCTCCGGTGCCTACCAATAACTGAAATATCAATTTTTAATGAACTGACCTATAAAAAATATGCCCTCTTCTTGAATGGCCTATATTGATATTTAGATGTAACACAGTTGTGTTGTTGTGTTGTACTTTGTTGGCTGATCACAATGCAGTCACCTGAATCTCTGCTAACAAAGCATGATGACTTAAGTCACAATGTACTAATATTGGGTGACATTCTAATGAAGTCATGTTAATATTTAAGAAGATGAATTTATCCCACACATTAGAAGATAAGATACACAGTGGAAGATTTCTTTGGTGGAGATAACAATATTACAGGATGGAGCCCGGGTCTCATAAACTCTACCATGTACACGGCTTCCACTCCCGGAATTTGCTAGACACCTACTGTTCCAGTAAACCAGGAATGCCCTTTGCTCATGAGTCTTTTATGTATCCTATGGAGAAATTTCATAACGCATTTTGCTCAGGTGGGTAAAGCTCTTTTTGATAATAAATTCATTGTGCATGAAGTATTTATTAGGAGAAATTAAGCATAACTATTGATTTGCAGAACGGTCTTGTACAAGTGAAGATTTGACTGAAACAGAGAGTGAAAGAATCATATATTTAGATAAACCAGGTAGAGACAAAGTAGAATTTCTGCTGATCCATTCTTTAGGAAAATCAAAAAGCCCTCTAGCGGCACAATGTCACTGCTGCCAGGGCTTCCATCTTCACAAAGTCTTCTTTCTGGGTTCACGGACTCTGTCTGCTTGAATGGCTGAGCCGCGATGATGCGCACAGGAGTCACGGTCTCAGCACAGAGCTCTGAATGGACAGCACTGTCCTTTCAGAGTGCAATGTGCATGCACCAGTGTCATCACTGGCTACCAGGCCCGGACTGGGACAAAAAATAGACTCGGGCATTTTAGACTGGACCCCTGGGGGGAGGAGGTGGGGGCATTCGCATGGGTGATTGTGATGGGATATTTATCCTGAGAGACAACCTCAGACCAGAAAAGAGACATGCCCAGACCATCAAAGAGACAGCCTCAGTCCAGCAAAGAGACAGTCCCAATCCACCCCACTTAACCACTGATACAGAGCGGGACTTTGGCTGTAGTACACACTGGATCAGTTCAGTGCACTAACCTTCCTCCCTGTGCAGCTGTCACATTGTGCCAGTGAGAGGCTGCCATTGTCCCGAGTGAAGGTATATTTCCAGCGGATGGCCCAGGAGGTGTCTGTCCCCTGCAGGTACTTCTCTCCCACCTTCTTCTGCACATCCTAGCTTGTTGGCTCTGGCCCTGCTTCAGGCACGGCCGTATAGCGGGAGGTAAGCGGTGGCCGCGGCCTGTGTTAGCCCTGTCCAAACCGCAGTCACTGCTTATCTCCTGCTGTGTGGCCTGGTCATCAACAGGCTGCTCTTCTTAGTACATGCAGCCCGGAAGCCCTGGCCCACTAGGCAGACGCCGGTCTAGGTGTAAAGGGGGTCCTTCTACCTTTGTTCAGCATCACTCACATTGTGTAAGACTCCTTTCACATTGAGGCTTTTTATAGGTGTTTTTGCGCTAAAAATAGCGTCTGTAAATCGCCTGTAAACTGCCTCTTCTGCAGCCCCAGTGTTAAAGCGCTGAGTGCTTTCACACTGGGGCGGTGAGCTTGCAGGACAGAAAAAAATATCCTGCAAGCAGCATCTTTGTACACACCGCTCCCCCACCGCCCCTGCCTATTGAAATGAATGGGCGCCACTTTCAAATCGCTTTGAAAGCAGTGCTAAGCACTTCTGGGGGGGTTAAAAGCACCCCGTTAGCTGCACCAAAGCGTCTCTATAACAGCAGTAAAGCTCAGCTAAAACTAGCAGTGATTTATCGCTAATGCCCCCACCGTCTCAGTGTGAAAGGGGTCTCTAAGAGAGACTGACCAAAGCAAGCTTTCATCATGAATAGTTTCAAACATTGGCAGGCAGTATACAAAAAAATTATAAATAAATAAACATGGGCAGGCAGTACACAAAATAAATAAATATTGGCAGACAGGATACAAAAAACACATTGGCAGGCTGGCATAGTGTTACTTACCTTTCTGGCAGTCCAGGCTCTTATATGACATCAGGCAGAAGGGGTCTGCTCCAGCTCCTCCCCCTTTACGGTCACATTTCCTCCATCCAGAGCTCAATAGAAGGCTGGCCGGACGGCTGCGGAGCCGGCCGTGGTAAGTGGCACCGGCACAAGGAGCAGCTCAGCTGCCCTGAGAGTGGGTGTCCGGGACCATGCCAGAGAGACATACGGCCCTCTCAGGTGTGCAGGGACGGCACAAGCAGCTGAGAGTCAGGAGACGTGACATGCAGCCGGGTACATGCCCAGTGTGCCCTATGGCCAGTCCAGGCCTGCTGGCTACTACTAAACTAAATATCTCCTAAACGGTGCATGCTTAGGAGATATTAACTGTACATATAGGTAAGTCTTATAGGTCTGTAGGTATAAATCAAAAAAATTACTTTACTACCGCTTTAACTTGGGGTGGAACTCCGCTTTAACGCTCCGACGCCCACCAATAACTGAAATATCAGTTTTTATTAAACTGACCTATAAAAAATATGCCCTCTTCTTGAATGGCCTATATTTATATTTAGACGTAACACAGTTGTGCTTTAACTGTCCTGAATTTTTGTTTTCGGGGCTGTTCAGATTTGGGCACTCACCTACATATCTGGTGGACTTGTCCAATAGTTCAGAACTTCGAGGAGGAAATGTTTGAATTGGCTTCCAGGATGTTTGCATTAAAGCTACATCTTACCGATACTTTTTTTCTAATGTCATGTGACAGTGGCACATATGTCAGTATTTTACAATTTTTTGTTATGTTTTTTTACAATGCTTTCTTCTTTTATTTAGGGGGGAGTGGATGGTGTCAGTGTGTTTTTTATTTTTATTATTTTTTCCAATTTATTTATTTTATATTTATTGCAATTTTTTTTTTTTTTTAGCACTGTGGGGGGCTTGGGTGAGATGTCAGGGGTCTTAACAAACCCCTGACATCTCACCTTTGAGACAGAGAAAGGGACTAAGGACACAGATTCCCCAGTCCCTTTCTCTGCAGTCTCAGCTAAAATGAATGGACAGGAGACAGAGGCTCCTCTTCATTCATAAACTAAAGCACCGTAATCACAGGTTACGATGTCTCGGTTATATGAATGAACAGAGTCAGTGATCACTGACTCTGTTCATTCAGAACAGTTACCTCCGCTCTCCATCCTGACGAGGACAGAGGGAGTGGAGAAGGACATGGAGGGGAAACAGAGCACAGAGGGGGACAGCAGCAGGAGGGGGGACACGGGACATGCAGCATGGAGCGCCGACAGCACATCACTTGGGGGGAGAGCAGCAGCATGGAGGACACAGTGAACGGAGGACACACAGTACGGAGGACACAGAGCACGGAGGACACACAGCACGGAGGACACACAGCACGGAGGACACACAGCACGGAGGACACAGTGAACAGAGGACACAGTGAACGGAGGACACAGTGAACGGAGGACACAGTGAACGGAGGACACAGTGAACGGAGGACACAGTGAACGGAGGACACACAGCACGGAGGACACACAGCACGGAGGACACAGGCATCGGGTAACAGAGCATGGATGAGGACAGCAGGATCACGGAGGGGGACACTGAGCGCGGACAGCAGCATAACGGAAGGGGACACACACGGAGGAGGAGAGCAGCATACGCCCACCCTCTCCGCTCGCAAACTTTGCCTGCCCTCTCTGCTCAAAACTAGTGTTGCTCACGAATATTCGCATTGCGAATATTCGACTCGAATATAGCATATTCGAGAAATCGCGCTATATTTCGAATTTCGCGGTGAATATTCGCAATTCCGAATATTCGCATTTTTTCAATTTGATTTTTAAAACAGATCACATCCTATCGACGTCTAAAAGCATTGCTGGTATGATTAGGGACCCTGGGCCGAGTAGCTAAGCTGAGGCGATCCTTTTATGTTGCCAAATTGAAAAAAAAAAAATTGCGATTTTTCGCTATTGCGAATGCGAAAATGATTGCGAATTTTCGATAACTGTGGTAGGAGAACTCTGATTGTCTCTGATGCAAAAGGGGGGGGCTTTGTGTATGTGTATGTTATGAATATTTGTATGTTTGATATTATTATTTTTTGTAAGAAGGAAAAAATTGCGCATACCTTAAAAAAGGGGAGAATACAGCAGCAACTCAAAAATGTTATACAACATAAATTAATACAAGACAGAAAATGGAGTCGCTCTACAAGAATAAAAAATATGTCTAGTGACAAGACATGTGGGCAAATTATAAAATAAGCAAGCGCAAATAACTTGTGAAATACACAGTGAAACAAATATATAAAGAAATATAGTCCCAATAATAGAAAAATAATCTTTCATAAAAATGTCTGATATGTGAAGTGAAAAAAAGTCCAAAGCATGCAGCATGAACGTGTTCAATCTTCAAGGTGTTTGATTGACAAATGGCTGTGACAGATGGATAGAGTAAAGAATCACCACCAATGCAAAACACTTTTTATTTTCTATTGTAAAATATCACGAATATTCTGAGCCAATCAGAGTGCTCCTTCCGCATTTGCCGAATATTCGCAATTATTTTGTATTGTAAAATATCAAGAATATTCTGAGCCAATCAGAGTGCTCCTTCTGCATTTGCCGAATATTCGCAATTATTTTGTATTGTAAAATATCAAGAATATTCTGAGCCAATCAGAGTGCTCCTTCCGCATTTGCCGAATATTCGCAATTATTTTGTATTGTAAAATATCACGAATATTCTGAGCCAATCAGAGTGCTCCTACAGCATTTGTCGAAATTGCGCAATAAATATCGCATTCGCATGTTGCGATATTTCGATAAAATATCACGAATATTCTGAGCCAATCAGAGCGCTCCTCCAGCATTTCTCGAAATTGCGCAATAAATATCGCATTCGCATGTTGCGATATTTCGATAAAATATCACGAATATTCTGAGCCAATCAGAGTGCTCCTACCGCAGTTATCAAAAAATCGCAATTATTTTCGCATTCGCAATAGCGAAAAATCGCAATTATTTACTTTCGATAAAATATCACGAATATTCGAATTTAGCGAATATATCTCGAATATTCGAATATATATTCGAGATATATCGCGAAATCGAATATGGCATATTCTGCTCAACACTACTCAAAACCCCTGCCCGCTGACCAAGTATCGGGTCAGGCATCTGGAGCATTTATGCGAGTACAAGTACTCGCACAAATGCTCTGTATCGGTCCCGATACTGATATTAGTATCGGTCCTAATACCGATACTAGTATCGGGACAACCCTAATCTTAACCTAACTACTGCAATACTCAACTTGAGTGCATAACGCACACCCAATTCAAACTTTTCGTTCAGCTCCTTACAGCTGCAAAGTAAACGATAGCAAAAGCATGGAAATCTCCTTCATTTGTGGTAGCTGAGATGGAAAGTATGATGCACAATTCCATGATTCATGCTAAAATGATGGCTATAGAAAGGGATCAGATCCCCAAATTCTAAAATGATGGCACCCATGGGTGAAATACCACTTACCATCAACCTTTGACGAAAATGTTCTCCTGCCATGGTAGATGATTTTTGAATAACCATATTATATCTCGTGATGGCTTTTGGGTCAACCCGGTGGACTCCCCTCCCCTTTCTTCTCTTTTCTGCTCTCTCTTTTTCTTTACTATAATACATTTTCACCCCCCAATCCTTATAATTATTTTGAAGCTCTTGATCCTTCAGACTATAACTTTCTTTCTCAACTTACCTATACTAATTTCAGTTGTTCTGGTTAGACATTTTTATAACAGAGAGGGGGTTATTTCCGAAAGGCAAATCCACTTTGCACTACAAGTGCAAACTACAAGTGCAACGTGCACTTGAAATTGCACTGAAAGTGCACTTGGAAGTACAGGCGTAAAAAGCAGCATTATAGCTTGCACATGATTGGATAATAAAATTACCAAAGCTAATTCCAAAATTGATAAATTTGAAAATTGAAAAATTCTAAATTTCGAAAATTGAAAAATTCTAAATTCGAAAATTGAAAAATTTGAAATTGATCAACCCCTCAGATTTACAGCAACTGTACTTCCAAGTGCACTTTCAGTGCATTTTCAAGTGTGCTTTGCACTTGTAGTTTGCACTTGTAGTGCAAAGTGCATTTGCCTTTTGTAAATAACCCCCATTGTGTTCTCATATGACTCTTTACACTTCAGGTTATGCTTTGAAGTCTATCAACACAAATTGTAACAAGCTTCATTCCTTCATTCCTTTTGTCATATTTTGTTTAATGAATGAATATATCTGTTATGCCTTTTTATGAACTTAATAAAACCACTTTAAAGGAAACAAATGCATTGCATAGAGACAATTCCACAGCTCTCCTTGAAGGTTATTTTGAATCTTTTACTGCAGGTGACTTTAGGGGAGACGTGTTGATTGACATCAGTATTGGTCCCATGATACATCATCTTTATGCAGCGCAGGAATATTTTAGAAATATCATCCTTCTCAAGCCTACTGAGCACTGTATTGTAGAAGTAAAAAAATGGACAGACAGCCGAACCGGAGCATTTGATTGGTCACACACCACTACACTTGCTACAGAATTGGCAGGAAAGAGGTGAAGTATCTGCCAGTGTACCTGGTGTGATGAACTAGTAGCGTTGGGAGGAGGATCAGACCTAATTTTTAAAACATTTGTAATTTAATTTTTGTATTTAATTATTAATAATATTAATAATTATTTACTTATTGTATTTTTAATTAGCCTTTTCAATTTGTGAGAAGATTTGAAAATCAGGTGATAATATTACGAGGGGAAAAGTTATGTTAACCTAGGATAAAACGCCTTTCACGCCTAGGATAAAACAAACCTAAATGCCTAAGCCTTCTTTTGCAATTTTTACGTGTTAGTAAAACCGTACATATCATCAATACTTTGTGCATTCAGGTGATTATACCTTGTTCTTTTTTAGGACAAATTGGGCTTTCATATGGTGGTAAATGTTAATGGATATCTCCTGATATTTTTTTATTATTATTATTATTATCAAAGGAAAACTAGCCAAAAATAGTAAAAAAAAACACATATTCTTAAATATAACTATATATTTCTTGTTACTACCATAACTTACCACCAAAGAACTACCCAAAATAAATTCTCCTTCTCCTGACGATCGCAGCGATACATCATATGTATATGTTATGTTGTTTTTACCCGTAGGACAGCCCAAAAACAATAGTACGCATTTTGCTTTTTTTTAAAAAAACTGCCTAAACCTACCTAAAACACACTGGGCCAGATTCAGCTAGATCCGCGCAATATTTGCGTGGGCAAAGGGCAACGATTTTTGCTCTGCGCCCACGCAAATATTTTGATATGCCCGCGATTCACGGAGCAGTAGCTCCGTAAATTGCGCGGGCGATATGCTAAATAGCCCGGCGTAAGGGCGCCTAATGTAAATGATTCCGCCGGGGGCGGGAATCATTTAAATTAGGCGCGCTCCCGCACCGAGCGAACAGCGCATGCTCCGTCGGGAAACTTTCCTGACGTGCATTGCGGCAAATGACGTCGCAAGGACGTCATTTGCTTCTAAGTGAACGTGAATGGCGTCCAGCGCCATTCACGAATCACTTACGTAAACGACGTGAAATTTAAATTTCACGAGCGGGATGGGCGGCTATACTTTAGCATTGGCTGCCCCTGCTATAGCAGGAGCAACCTTGCGCTAAAGTCGCCGTACGGAAACTCCGTACCTTGCGTGCGCAGGGCCCGCGCAACTTTTGTGAATCGGTGGTAGTATGCAATTTGCATACTATACGCCGATCACAATGGCCTCGCCCCCTAGCGGCCAACGCAAGAATGCAGCCTGAGATATGAAGGCATAAGGAGGCTTATGTCTGTCATATCCTAGGCTGCAGTCCGCGTAGCGATGTTCCTGAATCAGGGGCATTTGCTACGCGGGAGCAAAACAGCTATTGCGCCGCGCAACCTATGGTTGCGCGGGCGCAATAGCTTCCTGAATCTGGCCCATTGACACTGACTGACGCTGATACTAATTTAAAAAAAATCCTGACCAAAACACTAACCCTGGCACTGACCTACTGTAGTTCACACCTCGATCCAGGTATTTTTGTTCATTTTTTTTTTCACACTTTTTTTCTATCTCTGCAAGGACAGATAACGATACAATATATCTCTCTTGTCCATTCACAGAGACAAAAAACACGGGGACGGGATTCACAGTGACGAAACACTGATAGATAGCCATTTTAGAGGCTATCACAGCGATCAGGTGACCCAGAATTGATCGTTCCGAGTCCCAATCATTAGAACAGGGCCCGGGGCTCTCAGGGAGACCCAGATCTCTGTGCTGGGAGCGCGCCATGCAACGCGCTTCCAGTATGAAGGGAGATACGCAAATATGCGGCCCCACGGGAAAAAGCCCAGTCCAGTGGGGTTGCATATTTGCGTACGGTTGGTGTGAAGGTGTTAATAATGCATTAATACTCCACTAACATCAAATGTAATACTGCTAGAAGAATCTTTTTATTGGGTGTGCAGCATATAACCCCCAGCAAAAAGCAGTGAAGGGAATTGGTGGTTAGTGGCTAGCTGTAAGTGCTTTATCACTATGGTAAATGGTTGGAGTCGACACTCTTCCAGTGATATCTGAACGTCTCTTCTACAGCTCAGAAATGTTAACGGTATTCACCAGCTCAGACCTAATATACTCAATACCTCTCAGAATATCAGTTAAATGCTTTATGTGACACGGGATGTGCTTCTTCCTTTCAGTGACCAATGTGAGGAGAAGGAAGTCAGACTCAGGGCTGCTATTACACATGTTGTAAAATTCGATCTCAACAAGGAAAATCTCACAGACCCAATTGGGCTACCACAAGCCGACTGCCTTCTGTTCTGGTGTATTCCGGAAGCCATCAGCAAAGACCTTGAAGAATTTGTGAGAAACTTCAGGAAATTCTCAAAGCTTCTAAAACCTGGCGGGCGCATTATGTATTATGGAGGTTTAAATTGTACATTCTATTTGGTTGGGGGAGAGAAGTTCCATTTAGTAAAGTATAATGAAAGTGACTTGAGAAGTATACTCAGTAATGAGGGGTTTGTTATCACCCATTTGGAGGTTTCCCAAAGAAAGGCTGTGACTGATCTGTCTGATTTTGATTCAGTTGTGTTCTGTACAGCTTATAAAGAACAGAAGATTTAGGCCTCATTCACACCATGGGGCTGATTTACCAAGCCTTTGCTCCATGACTCATGGAGCAAAAGCAGGAGTAGCAGCCGTTTTGACATTTACTAAAGAAATACGCTGCTAGTGCAGTGTATTTCCTTAGTTACTAAAGTGCTCAGTGCACCCAGGAGAGGGCGCATGGTGCGCCTGTATAGACCTGGCGCACGGCATATTAAAATGTAAATTGCGGGGATTCGGGGCGGGAATTTATTAGGGGAGGGAGGGGGGTGATGCAGGGGAGATGTAGTGACATGTGTTTGAATGTGTTTGGCGGGCCGAATTGAAACTGAAAATGATTTTAGGGAACCGATCCCCATACTCTTAGACAGTGCGCCTGAACCTCGGGAGGTTAATTTTCATACTGGGCATGCGTACAGAGAAATTTCGGAGATTCCTGTGCGCCTTGTCAGTACGCCGAGAAAATCTTGGTAAATACCAAGCGGCGTACCCGTAATTGCGCTGCGTGACACGGCGCACGGGAATCTACGACCTGTTTTCAGCCTGCGCTGACCATGAAGGGGAACTCCGCGCCAAATTTCAAACAGGAAACCGGCGCGGGTCCCCCTCCAGGGGTACATTAGGCTCCTCGGCTTGGTCTGGAACGTGAGGGGTTAAACCCGCGCCGAAAACCAGCGCGGGGTTCCCCCCAGATCCAGACCAAGCCCTCATCCCAAGCACGCAGTCTGACCCGGACAGGAATGGGGGTGGGGACGAGCGAGCGCCCCCCCCTCCTGAGCCGTACCAGACCGCATGCCCTCAACATGGGGGAGTGTGTGCTCTGAGGGAGGGGGGCACTGCCCCACCACCCCAAAGCACTCTTGTCCTCATGTCGATAGGGACAAGAGCCTCTTCCCGACAACCCTTGCCATTGGTTGTCGGGGTATGCAGGCGGGGGATAATCGGAATCTGCGAGCCCCCTTTAATAAGGGAGCCCCCAGATGCCGGCCCCCCACCCTATGTGAATGAGTATGGGGTACATCGTACCCCTACCCATTCACCTGGGGGCTTCGCCGATTTCTGCCGGGAGAGGGCGCCATCCCACCCCGGTCTTATCCGGTGCCTTCCGCCGGGGCCCCCCAACCCATTTAAGCTCTTTAACATTAGGGGGGGCATCTGCCGGGGGATGGCGCCTATCCCCCGGTCTTTCCGGTGCCTTCCGCCAGGGCTCCGGTCTTGTTCCTCGTCTTCTGCCGGGGGTGCGCCAACTCCCTGGTCTTTTCTCTGCTGTCTTGGCATTCCCTCTTCTGCCTATCTCCTCCGGGAGCCCAGGGCTTGTCTCCGCTGTCTTCTCTGTTCCCTCTTCTGCCTGGCTCCTCCGGGAGCCCAGGGCTTGTCTCTGCTGTCTTCTCCCTTCTCTTCCATTCGATGTTGACACAACGAGGTCCCGCGCTGGAATGCCGTCTGAGCGGTGGGCATCGAGTTATATAGGGCAATGCCACCATGTGACCTCAACCCATGTGACATCACATTCCCTGGGCATGATGGGAATGTGATGTCACATGGGTTGAGGTCACATGGTGGCATTGCCCTATATAACTCGATGCCCACCGCTCAGACGGCATTCCAGCGTGTCAACATCGAATGGAAGAGAAGGAAGAAAACAGCGGAGACAAGCCCTGGGCTCCGCGGAGGAGCCAGGCAGAAGCGGAAGGCACCGCAGAAGCCCGGAGGGTGGCGCCCTCCGGCGGAAGACAGCCCGTGGCCCTCCCCCATAAGCAAGGAGCTTCATGGTGAAGGGGGCCCCGGCGGAAAACAGCAACGAAGCCCGCAGGTGGGTGGCGCCCTCCCTCCGGCAGAAAGCGACGAAGTCCGCGGCCCTCCCCCATAAGCAAGGAGCTTCATGGTGAAGGGGGCCCCGGCAGAAAGCGGCGAAGTCCGGGGCCCCTCCCCGAATGTAAAAGAGCTTTATGGGGTGAGGGGCCCCGGCGAAAGACGGCACAGAAGACCGGGGGGGTAGGTGCACCCCCCGACAGAAAGCAGCGAAGCCTGGGCGGTGGAAGACGGCGAAGCCCGGGGCCCAATGGGGTGGTGGTGGGGGGCCCCGGCAGAAGACCCCCTGCTGACTAATAAATTAATTTATAAATGTGTGTGGTGTATTATTTTTTTACATTTTTTTTCCCCAGGTGAATGGGTAGGGGTACAATGTACCCTATACTCATTCACATAGGGTGGGGGGCCGGAATCTGGGGGCCACCTTATTAAAGGGGGCTCTCAGATTCTGATAAGCCCCCCGCCCGCATACCCCGACAACCAACGGCCAGGGTTGTCGGGAAGAGGCTCTTGTCCCTATCGACATGGGGACAAGAGTGCTTTGGGGTGGGAGGGCAGTGCCCCCTCCCTCAAAGTACACACTCCCTCATGTCGAGGGCATGCGGTCTGGTACGGCTCAGGAGGGGGGGGCTGATCACTCCTCCCCACCCCCATTCCTGTCCGGGCCAGACTGCGTACCTGGGATGAGGGTTTGGTCTGGATCTGGGGGGGGGGGCCCCACGCTGTTTTTTGGCGTGGGTTCAACCCCTCACATTCCAGACCAAGCCAAGGAGCCTAATGTACCCCTGGAGGGGGACCCGCGCCAGTTTCTTGTTGAAATTTGCCGCAGAGTTCCCCTTTATCCCGGTCCTGTCAGGGGGGGAAATG
The DNA here is from genome assembly GCF_905171775.1 of Rana temporaria. Taxonomy (NCBI): domain Eukaryota; kingdom Metazoa; phylum Chordata; class Amphibia; order Anura; family Ranidae; genus Rana; species Rana temporaria. The sequence goes on from NC_053498.1 coordinate 119,853,922, forward strand.
CCTGATCATCTGTTCATACAATGTATGAACAGCGATCTGTCACCCCCACCCCCCTTACAGTTAGAACACACCCAGGGAACATAATTAACCCCTCCCTCGCCCCTAGTGTTAACCCCTTTCCTTGCCAGTGACATTTTTATAGTAAGCAATGCCTTTTTAGAACATTGGTCGCTAGAAAAATGCCAATGGTTCCAAAAATGTGTCCGCCATAATGTCGCAGTACTGATAAAAATCGCTGATCGCCGCCATTACTAGTAAAAAAAAAACGATATTAATAAAAAAGCCATAAAACTATACCCTATTTTGTAGACGCTATAACTTTTGCGCAAACCAATCAAACACTTATTGTGACTTTTTGGAACCAAAAATATGTCGAAGAATACGTATCGGCCTAAACTGAGGGAAAAAAAATATTATTTTTAGTTAATTTTGGTGATATTTAGCATAGCAAACAGTAAAAATGTTTTTTTTTTAAATGTCGCTCTATTTTTGTTTATACCAAAAAAAAGAAAAAACGCAGAGGTGATCAAATACCACAAAAAAAAATCTATTTGTGGGGAAAAAAAAGGACGCCTATTTTGTTTGGGAACCACGTCGCACGACCGCGCAATTGTCAGGTAAAACAACGCAGTGCTGATTCGCAAAAACTGGCCCGGTCATTGACCAGTAATATGGTCTGGGGCTCAAGTGGTTAAAAAATAACAAAACACTAAAGTTAGCCCAATTTTTGGCGATAATGTGAAAGATGATGTTACACCGAGTAAATAGATACCTTACATGTCACGCTTTACTATTGCAAACACTCATGGAATGGGGCCAAACTTCAGTACTTTAAAATCCCCATAGGCGACGGTTTTTGTTTTTTTTCAGGTTACCAGTTTATAGTAACAGAGAAGGTCTAACGCGTCAATACCTCACATGTGTGGTTTGAACGGTGTTTACATATGTGGGCGGGACTTGCGTAAGTCCCGCCCACATATGTAAACATCGTTTAAACCACACATGTGAGGTATTGACGCGTGCGTTAGAGCGAGAGCAATACTTTTAGCACTAGACCTCCTCTGTAATTTTAAACTGTTAACCTGAAAAAAAATTGTGCGTGTTCGCTTCTGACTGGGAGCTACTAGGGACAGGGGCATTTTAATTATTATTATTTTTTTTGTTATGTAATAATTCACTAAGACCTCCCCTTCAGGCTGGAAAGCATGATTTCAAGGGAAAAAAAACACAGCTCTCATGCTTTCAGCAGCCATTGCAGCTTTGTTCCTGCATGTGAGCTGAACTGAGCCTGCTCAGACACTTAGAAAATATTTTCCTTTATTTTTGAGGGTGAAAATCACTTGGATGTCTCTGAGCATGCTCATGGAGCGTGGGTGGGTTAGTAATTTAAGGACATCCTTACCAGGTGTAAGCACTTACAAGCTCACCCAAGCTAGAGACTGAAATTTGTTCATGTGATTTCAATTGCTTAATTAGCACACATGTTATAAAAAGCGTGGATAGAGCAGTCCTCAGCTGCCCTCAGAGGGGCAGGCTGGCAGGAATGTTTTTGCTAAACAGAAATGTGGTTTGGAGCATGATTATTTTGCCAATGTTTTTTGTTTATTTTTAAATGATGTTCACTTTGATGTATTTGTCTCTGCTGCCTTATTTTGAAAAAAAAATCTGAAGATGTTGGGACGGTTAACCTATGTTTATTTTGATTTTTTGAAATGTATTTTTGTTTGTGTGTGTGTGTGTGTGTGTGTGTGTGTGTGTGTGTGTGTGTGTGTGTTTGTTTGTCTTTTTTGCTTTCCTTGTTTTGTTGACCAATAAAAATTACTTTAAAATTTTGAAGTTTGATTTTTGTTACTTTTTCATGCTACATATTTTGACAGCTGCAGCTGAAATAGGTTTGGGCCTAACAAATTAGGTGTGATTTTTGTCTAAGCTTCTTTCCTGGTGTGTAATCATGAAATGTTTGCCATGTTTAATCTCAAGGAAATTAAAGACAAACTGGTAAGTATTTTCTTTTTTCTGCAGTGGTCCTCAGCCCTCAAGTACCCCCGACAGGACATGTTTTGTGGATTTCTCTTATCAGGAATTGCTGTCCAGACTGTCTTTTAAAGCACATGTGCAAGATGAAGGAAAACCTGCAAACATGGCCTGTTGGGGGGGGGGGGGGGGGTGTTGGTGGACAGGCTTGAAGTGCTGATTTACAGCACTGTGCTTAAATCTAGCGCAAGGCAATCCTATTCTAATTGTGGGTGTTTGAGGGAAGCCAAGTGAGTGTTAGAGCCCCTGCTTGTGTTTTTTTTGGGTTGAGCTTTGTGTCCCTTTTCTTAAAATTGGCTTCACTTCCTGTCACACAGCTGAACAGGAAGTGAGGTTAAAACCCTACCAATGTCTTTTCTTGGGGACACAGGTCAATCTAACTAGTGTCCCCATCAAGCAAATTGCACTCCAGCACTGCTGTGTACATCCCAAATCATGGGTCTTCAAACTACGGCCCTCCAGTTGTTCAGGAACTACAATTCCCATCATGCCTAGTCATGTCTGAATGTCAGTGCATTACAAGGCCTCATGGGATGTGTAGTTCTACAACAGCTGGAGGGCCGTAGTTTGAGGATCCCTGCCCCAAATGATTATTTCGTTTGGGGTTTAGTAAAGGCAAAGCCACTCTGCAGTACAAGCGTAGTCGCTGAAAATCAGAGAGGAAGCACTGATGGTTTTAACATCCAATCCTGTAGAATCAAAGTTGTTTTGTTTTCTTTCTTCCTTGCTTTGCACTTGTAGTGCAAAGTGGATTTGCCTTTAGTAAATGGACCCCAAAGTCCAAGATCCCTAATAATTTGGGGTGTACACAGCAAAATGCTAGAGTGCAATTTACATAATGGGAAACTATTTAGATTGATCTGTGTCCCCAAGAAAAGATAGTAAGGATTTACCCTCACTTCCTGTTTGGCTATGTGACAGGAAGTGAATGAATTTGAATTAGAAAGGGTGAAGACACCTCACAAATGTTGTCACTATCAGGGGTACAGACATCCCCAAGAAATGAGCAGATTATTTGCAAATTAATATTTTTTTATTTAACATTGGGTGGTGTTTGTGGGGGGCCCTAACACACACATTCATACATATTAGCAACGCTGTATCCTGGCCTATTGGCATGGTTATATTTTCTTAGGCCTCTCAATAAAACTCTCTGAAATTTGTACTAGAACTATAATCAACACTTTTTATTTTCTTTAATTTTGGATAGAGTGAGGGAGGGTTATAGCTCTGTCAGTTTATTTTGTATTATCTGTGTCCAATTGGGGAGATTTGCCTTCACTTCCTGCCCCATAGCCAAACAGGAAGTGAGAGAAAACTATGCAAATTAAGGGAATCCAGTGCCCCCCTCCCCCCCAGAACTAGTGTGTGTGTGTGCCCTGAAAATTCCTGGGCGGGTCATATAAAAACAGGGTGTGGCTCTGACAGGAAGGGGTGGGTAATTTAAATATACTATATATTAGGGCTTATTTAGACCGAATCCGATTTACAGCATGTTTTTATAGTGTGGGAGGAAACCCACGCAGGCACAGGGAGAACATGCCAACTCCAGGCAGATGGTGTCACGGGCGGGATTCGAACCAGCGACCCTTTTGCTGCTAGGTCAAAGTGCTATACACTACACCACTGTGCTGAACGAACATGATTGCAGCTGAAAGCATGAGATCTTTTTTTTTTTCAATACCATGCTTTCCAGCCTTATTGACCCCGCCTCTCTCCATAAAGAGGACCTGTCACACACTAGTCCTATTACAAGGGATGTTTACATTCCTTATAATAGGACTAAAAGTGATCCAAAATAAAAAAAAGGGACAACAAAGTGCAAAAAGAAAAATATTAGGTTAAAAAAAACAAAAAAAACGCCCCTGTCCCTAGTAGCTCGCACTCAGAAGCGAACATGCTTGTAAGTCCCGCCCACATATGTAAACACCATTCAAACCACACATGTGAGGTATTGACACGTGCGTTAGAGCGAGAGCAATAATTCTAGCCCTAGACCTCCTCTGTAACTCTGAATTGGTAACCTGTAAAAAAAAAAATCAAGCATCGCCTATGGATATTTTTAAGTCCCGAAGTTTGGCGCCATTCCATGAGTGTGTGCAATATTAAAGCGTGACAAGTTAGGTATCTATTTACTCGGTGTAACATCATCTTTCACATTATCCATAAAAATTGGGCTAACTTTACTGTTTTGTTATTTTTTAATTCATGAAACCGGTTTTTTTTGGGCAAAAAAAAAATGGCGTTAGAAAAATTATTGCGCAAATACCGTTTGTAAATCAAATAAAAAATGACCGCCACTTTATTCCCTAGGGTGTCTGCTAAAAAATTATATATATAATGTTTGGGGGTCCTGAGTAATTTCCCAGGAAATAAATATAATTTTTACATGGAGGAGAGAAGTGCCAGAATAGGCGCGGTATGGAAGTGGTTAAAGTGAAATAATAAAAGTTAAATATTCCTTTAAATTTCATACAGGGGGGGAGGGGGGGGGTACACGCATGTTTCCCGTGCTTAGAACTGTCCCTGTACAGTGTACAAGATGTCATTTCTGAAGTGAAAAAAAAAGTAATTTAAAAGTACTCATGGCTATAAAGAATATAGTCATTGCTCATTAAAACTAAAAAAAATAAAAAATGTGTGGGGTCCCCCAAACTAAATTACCAGGCCCTTCAGGTCTGGAATGGATATTAAGGGGAACCCCGCCTTAAAAAAAATGGCGTGGAGTCCCCCTAAAAATCCACACCAGACCCTTATCCGAGCACGTTAACCTGGCCGGCCGCAGAAAAGAGGGGGGGACAGAGTGCGGCCCCCCCCCCTCTCCTGAACCGTACCAGGCCACATGCCCTCAACATGGGGAGGATGTCCCCATGTTGATGGGGACAAGGGCCTCATCCCCACAACCCTTGCCCGGTGGTTGTGGATGTCTGCGGGCGGGGGGCTTATCAGAATCTGGAAGACCCCTTTAACAAAGGGGACCCCCAGATCACGCCCTCCCCTGTTTGAAATGGTAATGGGGTACATTGTACCCCTACCATTTCACCAAAAAAAGTGACAAAAGTGTGAAAAATGACAGTAGCCGGTTTTTGACAAATCTTTTAATAAAATCTTCTTTCCGCGGTTTTTCTTCTTCTTTCATTCGGGTTTCTTCCTCTGCTTCTTTCTTGGGTCTTCTCGTCCACATCTTGCCTGACGTCTTCTCCTATCTTCCTCTCCTTCCGTCGGCCTTCTCGTCCACATCTTCTTGATCTTCTGGGCGCTGCGCTTGAAATTGAAGACCCCGCCGTGTTCCGCCCCCCTCTGACGCCACAGGTAAACTCATATGTAAGTCCGCGTGTGGTATATGTGCGTCAGAGGGGGGCGGGGTCACATGAGCGTCACATGGCGGGAACTTCAATTGGAAGCTCATCCGCATAGTGCGGCGGCTTCTTCTTCTCCAGACGACGCACTTGAAATTGAATTCCCCGCCGTGTGACGCTCTGTGACCCCGCCCCCCTCTGACGCACATGACCTTCTAGTGAGTTTACTTGTGGCGTCAGAGGGGGGCGGGTCCCAGGAGCGGCACACGGCGGCTAATTCAATTTCAAGCGCTGCGTCCGGGGAAGAAAAAGATGTGGACGAGAAGGCTGACGGACGGAGAAGAAGATGATAGGAGAAGACACCGGGCAAATTTGAAAAATTTGAAAAATTCTAAATGTGAAAAATTCCAAATTGGAAAAGAGAAAAATTCTAAAATTGAAAAATTCGAAATTTAAAAAATTCGAATTTTTCAAGTTTCGAATTTTCGAATTTTTCAATTCTCGAATTTTCGAATTTTTCACTTTTCAATTTGGAATTTTTCACATTTCGAATTTTTCAAATTTTTCAAATTTTACAATTTTCGAATTTTACAAGTTTAGAATTTTACAAGTTTCGAATTTCAGAAAATCCGAATTTCCGAAATTCGGAAATACGAAAATTTGAAAAAAAAAAAACGTAAATACGAAAATTCGTAAATACGAATTTTCGGAAATATGAAAATTTGTAAGTTCGAATTTTCGGAAATTCGAAAATTCGTAAATTCAAAATTTTCGGAAGTCCGAAAATTCGTAAAAAAAAAAAAATCGTAAATACGAAAATTCGGAATTAACGAATTTCCGAATTTTCGTAAAAAAATGAATTAGAAACAAAACGAATTGCACATGTCTAATCTCTTGTACCACGTCTGCAGTCTCTGACCATCTCTTGTACCACGTCTGCAGTCTCTGACCATCTCTTGTACCATGTCTGCAGTCCCTGACAATCGTCTACAAACTATGGGATAGATTTATGGCATTTATATTTAAATATTTTTTTACTAGTGGCGATCATTGATTGTGTAGCGGTACTGCAACATTGCAGCGGACACACCGGACACCTAATTGAGTTCTGTAAGCAACACCTTATTTTCTGGCAGTGCCCCTCCCGAGACTAGACTTAGACTAGCAGCAGTCACTTGATAATTAAATTAGGCTTGAGGCCTATACACACGTAACTGTATTGAACTGAACAAGGGCTGTGACACACTTATTGTTTCTCCTGGTATAATTGTCTATTAATCTCACAATATCAGTCCCAAAAGCAGTGTGGAACTTAGGCCTATTTGTGACTCAGTTCAGCTTAATGAAGTTTTCTCCGAGGAACTACAAGTTCCAACAACACTGTGGTAGTAAGTCTAAGTGTAAGAGTGTATCAAGCAACTGTGGGCGGCTGCCCTGCTCACCATACTGGGCCTGTGTCACGTACCTGGTAGGAGTCTGATTTGATGAGGTCAACCTCCCTTGTATCTCCAGCCCAGAACCCCTCTGAGGATGAGACAGATGGCGGTTCAGGTTAGGAGGAACACGAGTGCCTGTAGGTGTTGCTTGTAGTGCTGTCAGGTGGAGGTGAAGACAGAATACACTGGTAGAGCAGCAGGTACCAGGCAAGGTGGTGTGGAGAGAACAGCTGGAGTTTAAGGGGAACTCCAACCACTTGCAGAGTCAGGGTGAGCAAGCAACAGGAACTTCTGAGATGCAGTGGTCAGAGGATAGCCAGGTTTGATAACAGACAGGCAGCAAGGTACTCAGGGATCAACAGGAGCAAGGTCAATTGGATAGCCGGGATCAGAAGCCAGGTATTCAGGAGGAATCAGAGTCCAGAGGGAGAGTCAAGGCAAGTTGGGTCGGTAACAGGAATCTGGCAGAGAATACAGGCGTCAGGAAATCAGGGAACTGCTGAAGACCAGTCAGCACCGCCTGGTCGTCAGAGCTCCCTTTAAATAGGCATCAGGAGGGATCAGGAACGCCTCCTGCGTGTGTACGCCGTCCGTTGCGTACGCGAATGCGCAGTAGCGCGCTGCGGTGGCTGTTGAATCCTTTGTGCGCGCGCATGCGCGCCATTGGTCAGACAAGTCCGTTGTGGTCTAAGTGTGCGCGCATGCGCACGTGTACGTGCCAAAGGTGTCTTCGTCCTTTCCTTACAGCCTGGAAGAACAGGAAACATCCGCTCCGGCTTTCCCTGGATCCTGCTTTCAGTCAGCACAAGCACGCCGCTTAGCTTCGCAGGATGGCTGGAACCCGCAGATGTCTCTGGATCCTTCTTGATTCCGTCCTTCTGTCTCTTCAGCTCAGGGATGTGACACAGGATCGCTGGATGTTCTTTCCCACAGTGTTGTAGGCCCCGCTCTCTGGATCACCTCCTCACAGCTCCCTGTAGGCAGGCCACACGTCCAGAAGAGACCAAAGATGACCACCACAAGGCCTTTTATCTCCTACCCAGCATGTACTTCAGCCCTGAGGGTTCATGGGTAGGTTATTTGCATAATATCTCACCATGTTCTTAAAAAATGAAAATAAATTAAGTCTATTTCACGTTCTTGCCACTAGATGGTGCCAAATACCAATTTATCACATTAGTCATGGATTAACACTAGTATAACATTTGAGAAGCAAAAATGCCCACACTACACAGGGTATAGTGATTATTATCATATTTGATAGATACATGTGCTAATATAAATATCCACAAGGGGTCGCTGGGACCTGTGTGCTTCTCTCAAAATTTGAAACGCCATCCATTATAGACAGGTGAAAGAGATGTACAAAAAAAGAAAAAACATTTCCCCTGAGGCTCCTAGAGTAGGGTGACCAGACATCCCCGGTTTTCGGGGACAGTCCCCGGATTGAGGACACTGTCCCCTGACCAAGTCCGTCCCTGGTTTTGTCCCTGGATTGGATTTAAACAGGTGCTGGGGCAATTTCAAAGACAGTCAGTGCAAAATAAAAAAATAAAAATCTGAATTATGGTGTATTTTGTTCTATTATCTGTGCCCCTTTCTGATGATCATGTGCTGGTCGGAGCAGAAGGAATATTTCTTCAGTTTCGGGTGCATGCCCATTCAGCTCCACTCACATGTTCCTCTGCCTTGGCTCAAGTCCCGGCCAGCCACCTGCCTGCTTATCTCCTTGCCTTCCCTGGCGGAGTGATCTTCCTCCGCTCCCCACCCAGTAGTAGCCGGGGCCTGGAGAGTAAGACTTGACAGGCTGTAAGGCGGGTGGTGGTGGCGAAGGGCAAAGAGTCGCTGATTGCCACCATTACTAGTATAAAACAAAATGTCCCTGGATTTCATTCTAAAAATCTGGTCACTTTATCCTAGAGTAAACGTCAAAGCACAAGGGTAATTATATAAAGATCAGCACACCCTTCACGTTAAACATCATCATCATGCACATTAGAAAATAGAAAATATATCAAATGTTTAACCACTTAAGACCCGGACCAAAATGCAGCTAAAGGACCTTGCCCCTTTTTGCGATTCGGCACTGCGTCGCTTTAACTGACAATTGCGCGGTCGTGCGACGTGGCTCCCAAACAAAATTGGCGTCCTTTTTTTCCCACACCTCTGCGTTTTTTATTTTTTGCGCTATAAACAAAAATAGAGCGACAATTTTGAAAATAATTCAATATTTTTTACTTTTTGCTGTAATAAATATCCCCCAAAAATATCTAAAAAAATGTTTTCCTCAGTTTAGGCCGATACGTATTCTTCTACCTATTTTTGGTAAAAAAAAATCGCAATAAGCGTTTATTGATTGGTTTGCGCAAAATTTATAGCGTTTACAAAATAGGGGATAGTTTTATTGCATTTTTATAAAAAAACATTTTTTTTTACTACTAATGGCGGCGATCAGCGATTTTTTTCGTGACTGCGACATTATGGCGGACACTTCGGACAATTTTGACAAATTTTTGGGACCATTTTCACAGCAAAAAATGTGTTTAAAATGCATTGTTTATTGTGAAAATGACAATTGCAGTTCGGGAGTTAACCACAGGGGGCGCTGATGGTTGTAAACCCGCAAAAAAAAATATATTTTTTTGTTCACCTGAAAAGTAAAAGCCATAATGAGCTAGTATGCGCCGCATATTAGCTCATTATGAAATACTTGCCTCAAAACGAGGTGTAGGGAACTTACCTGGTCCACGCCGAGCAAAATATTATCTTGACTCGGTGTGTCTTCCAGGTATCACCGCTCCAGCGCTGTGATTGGCTGGAGCGGCGACGACGTCACTCCCGTGCATGCGCGCGGGAGATTTCAATTCGGCAAGGTCCGGCGCAGTCCCTGGGTTGTGGGGATGAGGCCCTTGTCCCCATCAACATGCACCCCAAAGCACCCTCCCCATGTTGAGGGCATGTGGCCTGGTACGGTTCAGGAGAGGGGGGGCCGCACTCGGGCTGGGCAGATGTACGTAGAGGTACGTCCTGTACATCTACCCAGCCATGGGTTGCAGGCGCGCGCCCGCGACCCGGTCCGAAGCTCCGGGACCCGCAGACCCGATCGCCGCTGGGGTCCCGCGATCGGTCCCCGGAGCTGAAGAACGGGGAGAGCCGCGTGTAAACGCGGCTTCCCCGTGCTTCACTGTGGCGGCTGCATCGATCGTGTCATCCCCTTTATAGGGAGACACAATTGATGACGTCACTCCTACAGCCACACCCCCCTACAGTTGTAAACACACACTAAGTGAAACATATCTACTTCAGCGCCCCCCTGTGGTTAACTCCCAAACTGTCCAAAGTGTCCGCCACAATGTCGCAGTCATGAAAAAAAACGCTGATCGCCGCCATTAGTAGTAAAAAAATGTTTTTTATAAAAATGCAATAAAACTATCCCCTATTTTGTAAACGCTATAAATTTTGCGCAAACCAACCGATAAACGCTTATTGCGATTTTTTTTTTACCAAAAATATGTAGAAGAATACGTATCGGCCTAAACTGAGGAAAAAAACATTTTTTTAACATATTTTTGGGGGATATTTATTATAGCAAAAAGTAAAAAATATTGCATTTTTTTCAAAATCGTAGCTCTATTTTTGTTTATAGCGCAAAAAATAAAAACCGTAGAGGTGATCAAATACCACCAAAAGAAAGCTCTATTTGTGGGGAAAAAAAAGACGTCAATTTTGTTTGATAGCCACATCGCACAACAGCGCAATTGTCAGTTAAAGCGACGCAGTGCCAAATCGCAAAAAGGGGCCTGGTCCTTTACCTGCATTTTGGTCTGGGGCTTAAGTGGTTAAGCATTATTAAATTCACTGCTCCCAAAAAAACATCCATTTAAAAAAAATAAAAAAAGCATTGATACATGTCCCCTGGGGCAGGACTCCAAACACTTGTTAGGACAAAAATTAGCATATTAACCTTGAAAATGAACACTTTTGATTTCTCCCATAGACTTCTAAAGGGAGTTCGGCGGCGGCTTTACATATTAATTGCATTGCGTCAGCTGCTACGCCGGTTCATGCGCCAAATTAAGGATTCATCCGGCGTGCCAATAAAGCCATGAACCAGCGCAGCGCATTGTTGATAGTAAATCAGCCCCACTATCATGTACTGCAATGCAGACCAAGTATCACACCTATACCGGTGCTTGAAAGGACTTTTGTGGACCTGTTAGGTAGCGATTTGTGTCGCTAAACGCTGTCCCTGCTGGAAACGCCAACCTCGCCCTACACTGGCAAAAGGTATATGAATGTATTACACACTATCATGTACTGCAGTGCAGACCAAGTAGCACACCTATACCAGTGCTTGAAAGGACTTTTGTGGACCTGTTAAGTAGTGATTTGTGTCGCTAAACACTGTCCCTGCTGGAAACGCCAACCTCACCCTACTCTGACAAAAAGTATATGAATGTATTACACACTATCATGTACTGCAGTGCAGACCAAGGGCCAGATTCTGGTACATCCGCGCAATTTTGTGCGGGCGTAACGTATCTGATTTACGTTACGCCTCCGCAACTTAGACGGGCAAGTGCTGTATTCTCAAGGCACTTGCTCCGTAAGTTGCGGCGGCGTAGTGTAAATCGGCCAGCGTAAGCCCGCCTAATTCAAATTTAGATCAGGGGGGCGTGTTTTATGTAAATCTACTGTGACCCGACGTGATTGACGTTTCTCTTGAACGGCACATGCGCCATCCGTGGAATTTCCCAGTGTGCATTGCTCCAAAGTACGCCGCATGGACGTCATTGGTTTCGACGTGAACGTAAATGACGTCCAGCCCCATTCACGGACGACTTACACAAACGACGTAACTATTTCAAATTTCGACACGGGAACGACGGCCATACTTAACATTATTGATGCGCTGCACTTATGCCACCATATAGCAGGGGCAACTATACGCCGGGAAAAGCCTAACGTAAACGGCGTAAATTTACTGCGTCAGCCGGGCGTACGTTCGGGAATTTGTGTATATCTTGCTGATTTACATATTTCGACGCGTAAATCAGCATACACGCCCCTAGCGGTCAGCGGAGAAATGCAGTTACGATCCGACGGCGTAAGAGACTTACGCCTGTCGGATCTAATGCATATCTATGCGTAACTGATTCTAAGAATCAGGCGCATAGATATGACGGGTCGGATTAGGACTTACAATGGCGTACATGGCGCTGCACCGTCGTAAGTCCTTTCAGAATCTGGCCCCAAGTAGCACACCTATACCAGTGCTTGAAAGGACTTTTGTGGACCTGTTAGGTAGCGATTTGTGTCGCTAAACGCTGTCCCTGCTGGAAACGCCAACCTCGCCCTACACTGACAAAAAGTATATGAATGTATTACACACCTATATACTAGAGAAAGTAGCACACCTATACCAGTCCTTAAAAGGACTTTTGTGGACCTTTAGATAGCTATTTGAAATAATACAGCCTGTCCCTGCTCCAAACACAGCAGCCTTTCCCTACACTGACAAACAGCAGAATGTAAGATGGCCGCCAGATCAGGTCTATTTATAAGGTATGGGGTATGTCCATGTGCTGAAATGTCTCAATTGGCTGTCCTGCACCACCTGATGGATGTGTCATAGGTCAAAGTTCTTACCCATGTAACATTGCGGACCGCCGCAAACATCAGCAGATGTCCGACGGTTTGGCGGACCGCGAACAACGAAAGTTCGTCAAGAAAACGACCGCCTGGCAAACCGGCAGGCCATCTCTAATCACAACCTATTTCATCAGTGATTCCTGACTTTTGCAGTGAACTTTTCCACAGCCGAGTATTATTCCCCAACATCTCCATCTGTGAGCAAATAGGCCGACACAGCCACCGGATTGTGCTTGGGGCACTTTAGTGTTTTTAGCATATGGTTATCTTATCCATTGAACCGACCAGTTACAATATCATTGTTTTTATAGCCAATTGTGGTTTGTCTATGTGACCCTGGAGGTCCAATAAATGTTTTTTCAATCCTTCTGTGTACAGCAATGTCTTGGATGAATTATCACCAGTTTACACATAAGGATTTAAAATATAAAAAAACATTTATTGGACCTCCAAGGCCACACTGTATTTCTTAAATCGGTAGATACTGCTTTGTGAATGGAGTCCACTGTCTCCTTCTCCTTGTTTCTGTAGTCCAGGCTACATAAACAAAACACACAAGACATTTTGGCATAGCTCCCAACCAGCACGGATTCTGCGGGAACTCCCCGCACAGACTGCATCTTCCCGCAGTCCCGCGAATGGGTTAAATTTCCCACACAGGAAGCTGAAGAAGGAGCACGGGGTCTGAGGGGAGACATGCACAGCTGTGCACAGATGAGAGACAACAGCGGCACCCGATCGGCGCCCCCCCCCCCCCCCCGCTCAGCAACCTAATATCCTGTCTGAGGGGAGACCAGCACAGCTGTGCACAGACAGGTGAGAGACAACTTTGAGCAGCGGCACCCATTCCCGCGCTCAGCTCAACAACTTCGTTCCGACCAGCACCCCCCCCCCCCCCAACAACTTCAATGACAAATGTAAATAAAGAATTTCCCGCAGTGAATTGTTTAAATGTTGGGAGGTATGATTTTGGGCACAGAAAAAAAAGTGGCTTTACCTTGTTGGCTGATCACAATGTAGTCACCTGAGTCTCTGCTACCAAAGCATGATGACTTGAGTCGCAATGTAATAATATTGGGTGACATTCTAACAAAGTCACTTCTCGACAGAACACCGGCACAAGCAGCTAAGAGTCAGGAGACGTAACATTTGGCACGGCGGCCCCCGGCTCACCAGGCACATGCCCGGAGTGCCCTATGGCCAGTCCGGACCTGCTGACTACTACTAAACTAAATATCTCCTAAACGGTGCATGCTTAGGAGATATTTACTGTACATATACTGTAGGTAAGTCTTATAGATCTGTAGGTATAAATCAAAAAATGGACTTTACTACTACTTTAACTTGCTGTTGGAGTTTAAGAATATACTGTACATAGGGAGGTTGAACATTAGCAAGAGATCATACACCCAAATTTGTTAAAAGATCGATCATCTCCGCTATAGGGAGCCCTGGTTTGTCTACCCCTGGCAGAGTCCCGGAATATTCCAACAATGGGATCTTCCTGCCATAATTCTCTCTGGTTATGTACTGAAAGTTTTAGGTGCCCCCCAACCATCTCTGTGTGTTCCAACTCTTCCTATTACATTCTCTATAATATAAAACAAATCATGCTGTAAGCAGGGGCGGACTGACCATTCGCACTGCCCGAGGGCCCCGTGGTGGGAGGGCCCGGGCTGCTCAGTCCGCCCCTGGAGGTGCCCGCAGCGTCAGCTTCTACACAATAAAAAAAACTGAGTCTGTACTTTGTACCCCCGAGATGCCTTGAACCATTAAATCCCGGGCCGCTAGCTAGGTGATGTGGCTATTGTATAAGAGGCTCGCTCGGGGAGGTATGAGCTGCCCGGGATGGATGACTCATCAGAGCCGTGAGCCGTGCAGGGATGTACAGTGACACTGTGACAGGCGCTCCGACCACCTCTCCCCCTGTGGAATTCAGCTGAGGGGGCGGGGCCATAAGTCACTGCCGCGGAGGACTGTCTGTGAAGGAGCTGCTGGACTCAGAGGCAGAGTGAATTGCACAGACACAGGAACGGCATGCACACTGACCTGCCTTGTGTGCAGAAGCAGGTCAGTGTCATAAATAACGAAAGCACTGTGACTGCAGTTACTGTGACAGTGTCTTATCTGTGTTATAAGAGCCATGCTGATTGTTTCTTTACCTTCTTGCCCTGTGCTGTGTCTGTGCTTATTTACCAGGTAGCAGGTCAGGTCAGGTGCTATTCACTAGTGCACATGATGAGCCATCCATCCCGGCCAGCTCATACCTCCCGAGCCTCTCATACAACATCAACATCAATCTAGCTAGCGGGATTTAATGGTTCAAGGCACTGCTTTCTCGGGGGTACAGACTCAGTTTTTTTTATTGTGTATGATAAGCTGCCGCTGCTGGCACCTCCAGGGGCGGACTGAGCCGGTCCTCCCACCACAGGGCCCTCGGGCAGTGCCCCGACTGACAAATGGTCAGTCCGCCCCTGCACACTGATTTCTGGTACACTGAATGCCACTCAGTGTATAGGTTACAGTGTTATATATAGGGAATAGCACTTAGACCTGGTTCACATTGAAGCAATTCACCATGTGAAATCGCATGGCAATGGCACTACCCAAATCGGTGCGATGCCCCATTTGTGGCGCCGCACCGATTCCCAAAAGTAGTTTCTGTACAACTTTTGGCGACTTCTTGGTGCAATTTCCATAGACATCTGTGCAGCAACCCCCACAGATGTCTCTGAAATCACCCGCCAAATTTGCAGAGACATGCCGGTATGAAATCATGCGAGTTTAGCTGAACTGTCTCGCACAATTTCACACCCGCTGTCAGTGTGAACCTGGACTAAGGCCTGATTCACACCTATGGCATTTTTTTGTGCTTTTTTCATTTTGCACAACAATCCATTTAACATGGTTTCTTATGGAACACGTTCTGTAGTGCAAATCTGCAAAATGCAAAAAGCACTAAAAATGCGTAGGTGTGAATCGGGCCTAAGTGAGTGTTATTCCCTATATATATTCCTTACATTGGTGATCAGTGAGAAGAATGTTCCCTACATTGGTGATCAGTGGGAAGAATGTTCCTTACATTGATGATCAGTGAGAAGAATGTTCCTTACATTGGTGATCAGTGGGAAGAATGTTCCTTACATTGGTGATCAGTGAGAAGAATGTTCCTTACATTGGTGATCAGTGAGAAGAATGTTCCTTACGTTGGTGATCAGTGAGAGGAATGTTCCTTACATTAGTGGTCAGTGAGTAGAATGTCCCTTACATTGGTGATCAGTGGGAAGAATGTTCCTTACATTGGTGATCAGTGGGAAGAATGTTCCTTACATTGATGATCAGTGAGAAGAATGTTCCTTACATTGGTGATCAGTGGGAAGAATGTTCCTTACGTTGGTGATCAGTGAGAAGAATGTTCCTTACATTGATGATCAGTGAGAGGAATGTTCCTTACATTAGTAGTCAGTGAGAAGAATGTCCCTTACATTGGTGGTCAGTGAAAAGAATGTTCCTTACATTGGTGATCAGTGAGAAGAATGTTCCTTACATTGATGATCAGTGAGAAGAATGTTCCTTACATTGATGATCAGTGAGAAGAATGTTCCTTACATTGGTGATCAGTGGGAAGAATGTTCCTTACATTGGTGATCAGTGGGAAGAATGTTCCTTACATTGGTGATCAGTGGGAAGAATGTTCCTTACGTTGGTGATCAGTGAGAAGAATGTTCCTTACATTAGTGGTCAGTGAGTAGAATGTCCCTTACGTTGGTGATCAGTGAGAAGAATGTCCCTTACGTTGGTGGTCAGTGAGAAGAATGTTCCTTACATTGGTGATCAGTGGGAAGAATGTCCCTTACATTGCTGATCAGTGGGAAGAATGTCCCTTACATTGGTGGTCAGTGAGAAGAATGTTCCTTACATTGCTGATCAGTGGGAAGAATGTCCCTTACATTGGTGGTCAGTGAGAAGAATGTTCCTTACATTGGTGATCAGTGGGAAGAATGTTCCTTACATTGGTGATCAGTGGGAAGAATGTTCCCTACATTGGTGATCAGTGGGAAGAATGTTCCTTACATTGGTGATCAGTGGGAAGAATGTTCCTTACGTTGGTGATCAGTGAGAAGAATGTTCCTTACATTGGTGATCAGTGGGAAGAATGTTCCTTACGTTGGTGATCAGTGAGAAGAATGTTCCTTACATTGGTGATCAGTGAGAAGAATGTCCCTTACGTTGGTGGTCAGTGAGAAGAATGTTCCTTACATTGGTGATCAGTGGGAAGAATGTCTCTTACATTGGTGATCAGTGGGAAGAATGTCCCTTACGTTGGTGATCAGTGTAAGAATGGTTTAATTCCTATAATAAACATTTATTTTGAACATTGTGTAGAGAAATTCTTTGAACGCATGCAATGTGGGCAGTGCAATATGTAGGTGGGACTTTGTGTGAATGTAGCTTTAACATGGGCGGAGACACAGGGGGCCCCATGATCTCCTTTTGCCCGGGTGCCCCATGAGCTGTCAGACCGCCCCTGGCTGTAAGGGATGGTGGAAGCCCATCGGAATGGACACAGCAGGTGCCTACCAATAACTGAAATATCAATTTTTAATGAACTGACCTATAAAAAATATGTCCTCTTCTTGAATGGCCTATATTGATATTTAGATGTAACACAGTTGTGTTGTGTTGTGTTGTGGCTTTACTTTGTTGGCTGATCACAATGCAGTCACCTGAATCTCTGCTAACAAAGCATGATGACTTAAGTCACAATGTACTAATATTGGGTGACATTCTAATGAAGTCATGTTAATATTTAAGAAGATGAATTTATCCCACACATTAGAAGATAAGATACACAGTGGAAGATTTCTTTGGTGGAGATAACAATATTACAGGATGGAGCCCGGCTCTCATAAACTCTACCATGTACACGGCTTCCACTCCCGGAATTTGCTAGACACATACTTTTCCAGTAAACCAGGAATGCCCTTTGCTCATGAGGCTTTAAGGTATCCTATGGAGAAATTTTACAACGCATTTTGCTCAGGTAGGTAAAGCTCTTTTTGATAATAAATTCATTGTGCATGAAGTATTTATTAGGAGAAATTAAGCATAACTATTGATTTGCAGAACGGTCTTGTACAAGTGAAGATTTGACTGAAACAGAGAGTGAAAGAATCATATATTTAGATAAACCAGGTAGAGACAAAGTAGAATTTCTGCTGATCCATTCTTTAGGAAAATCAAAAAGCCCTCTAGTGGCACAATGTCACTGCTGCCAGGGCTTCCATCTTCACAAAGTCCTCTTTCTGGGTTCACGGACTCTGTCCGCTTGAATGGCTGAGCCGCGATGATGCGCACAGGAGTCACGGTCTCAGCACAGAGCTCTGAATGGACAGCACTGTCCTTTCAGAGTGCAATGTGCATGCACCAGTGTCATCACTGGCTACCAGGCCCGGACTGGGACAAAAAATAGGCCCGGGCATTTTAGAATGGACCCCTGGGGGGAGGAGGTGGGGACGGGGGGGCGAGCATTCGCGTGGGTGATTGTGATGGGATATTTATCCTGAGGGACAGCCTCAGACCAGAAAAGAGACATGCCCAGACCATCAAAGAGACAGCCTCAGTCCAGCAAAGAGACAGTCCCAATCCACCCCACTTAACAACTGCTACAGAGCGGGAGTTCGGCTGTAGCACACACTGGATCAGTTCAGTGCACTAACCTTCCTCCCTGTGCAGCTGTCACATTGTGCCAGTGAGAGGCTACCATTTTCCCGAGTGCAGGTATATCTCCAGCGGCTGGCCCAGGAGGTGTCTGTCCCCTGCAGGTACTTCTCTCCCGCCTTCTTCTGCAGATCCTAGTTTGTTGGCTCCGGCCCTGCTTCAGGCATGGCCGCATAGCGGGAGGTAAGCGGTGGCCGCGGCCTGTGTTTGCCCTGCCAAACCGCAGTCACTGCTTATCTCCCGCTGTGTGGCCTGGTTATCAACAGGCTGCTCTTCTTAGGACATGCAGCCCAGAAACCCTGGCCCACTCACTTTGTGTAAGACTCCTTTCACATTGAGGCTTTTTACAGGTGTTTTTGCGCTAAAAATAGCGCCTGTAAACTGCCTCTTCTGCTGCCCCAGTGTTAAAGCGCTGAGTGCTTTCACACTGGGGCGGTTTGCTTGCAGGACAGAAAAAAATATCCTCCAAGCAGCATCTTTGGGTCGGTGGGGGAGCGGTGTACACACCACTCCCCACTGCCCCTGCCTATTGAAATGAATGGGCGCCACTTTCAAAGGGCCAGTACGGGCCGGCTGGCTACTACTAAACTAAATATCTCCTAAACGGTGCACGCTTAGGAGATATTAACTGTACATATAGGTAAGTCTTATGGGTCTGTAGGTATAAATAAAAAAATGTACTTTACTACCGCTTTAACTTGGGGTGGAACTCCGCTTTAACTCTCCGACGCCCACCAATAACTGAAATATCAGTTTTTTATTAAACTGACCTATAAAAAATATGCCCTCTTCTTGAATGGCCTATATTCATATTTAGATGTAACACAGTTGTGCTTTAACTGTCCTGAATTCAAATTCATTGCATATTTGTTTTCGGGGCTGTTCGGAGTTGGGCACTCACCTACATATTTGGTGGACTTGTCCAATAGTTCAGACCTTCTGGGAGGAAATGTTAAATTGACTTCCAGAATGTTTTCATCAAAGCTACATCTTAACCTAACTACTGCATTACTCAACTTGAAACCGGAGTGCATAACGCACACCCAATTCAAACTTTTTGTTCAGCTTACAGCTGCAAAGTAAACGATAGCAAAAGCATGGAAATCTCCTTCATTGGTGGTAGCTGAGACGGAAAGTATGATGCACAAATACCACTTACCATCAACCTTTGACGAAAAATGTTCTCCTGCCATGGTAGATGATTTTTGAATAACCATATTATATCTCGTGATGGCTTTTGGGTCAACCCGGTGGACTCCCCTCCCCTTTCTTCTCTTTTCTGCTCTCTCTTTTTCTTTACTATAATACATTTTCACCCCCAATCCTTCTTATTATTTTGAAGCTCTTGATCCTTCAGACTATAACTTTCTTTCTCAACTTACCTATACTAATTTCAGTTGTTCTAGTTAGAAATTTTTATAACAGAGTGGGGGTTATTTCTGAAAGGCAAATCCACTTTGCACTACAAGTGCAAACTACAAGTGCAACGTGCACTTGAAATTGCACTGAAAGTGCACTTGGAAGTACAGTCGCTGTAGATCCGAGGGGGACATGGAAGGAACATAAAAAGCAGCATTTTGGCTTGCATGTGATTGGATAATAAAATTAGCAGAGCTTCCCCTCATTTCAGATCTTCCCCTCAGATTTACAGCGACTGCACTTCCAAGTGCACTTTCAGTGCATTTTCAAGTGTGCTTTGCACTTGTGGTTTGCATTTGTAGTGCAAAGTGCATTTGCCTTTTGTAAATAACCCCCATTGTGTTTTCATTTGACTCTTTACACTTCAGGTTATCTTTTGCATGCTTTGAAGTCTATCAACACGAATTGTAACGAGCTTCATTCCTTTTGTCATATTTTATTTAATGAATATATCTGTTATGCCTTTTTATGAACTTAATAAAACCACTTTAAAGGAAACAAATGCATTGCATAGAAACAATTCCACAGCTCTCATTGAAGGTTGTTTTGAATCTTTTACTGCAGGGGACTTTAGGGGAGACGTGTTGATTGACATCAGTGCTGGTCCCATCATACAACATCTCTATGCAGCGCTGGAATATTTTAGAGATATCATTCTTCTCAAGCCTACTGAGCACTGTATTTTAGAAGTGAAAAAATGGACAGACAGCCGAACCGGAGCATTTGATTGGTCACACACCACTACACTTGCTACAGAATTGGCAGGAAAGAGGTGAAGTATCTGCCAGTTTTTTCTCCTAGTGAGGCTGAATACCTGGTGTGATGAACTAGTAGCGTTGGGAGGAGGATCAGACCTAATTTTTAAAACATTTGTAATTTAATTTTTGTATTTAATTATTAATAATATTAATAATTATTTAATTATTGTATTTTTAATTAGCCTTTTCAACTTGTGAGGAGATTTGAAAATCAGGTGATAATATTACGAGGGGAAAAATTACGTTAACGTAGGATAAAACGCCTTTCACGCCTAGGATAAAACAAATCTAAATGCCTAAGCCTTCTTTTGCAATTTTGACATGTGTTAGTAAAACCGTATATATCATCAATACTTTGTGCATTCAGCTGATTATACCTTGTTTTTTTAGGACAAATTGGACTTTCATTTGCTGGTAAATGTTAATGAATGTCTCCTGATATTTTTTATTATTATTATTATCAAAGGAAAACTAGCCAAAAATAGTAAAAAAAAAATACAGATTTTTAAATGTAACTATATATTTCTTGTTATTGCCATAACTTACCACCAAAGAACTACCCAAAATAAATTCTCCTGCTCCTGAAGATCGCAGCGATACATCATATGTATATTTTATGTTGTTTGTATTCGTGGGACAGCCCAAAAACAATAGTACGCATTTTGCTTTTTTTTTTTAAAACTACCTAAACACTACCTAAAACTACCTTAAACACACTGGGGCAGATCCACAGAGCAAGTACGCCAGCGTATCTACTGATACGCCGGCGTACTTTCAAATTTCCCGCGTCGTATCTTTAGTTTGAATCCTCAAACCAAGATACGACGGCATCTGGGTAAGATCCGACAGGCGTGCGGCTTCGTACGCCTTCGGATCTTAGATGCAATACTTTGGCGCCCGCTGGGTGGAGTTTGCGTTGCTTTCCGCGTTGGGTATGCAAATTAGCGATTTACGACTATCCACGAACGTACGCGCGGCCGTCGCATTTTCTAACGTCGTCTGTAGTTGGCTTTGTAGTCGGCGTATAGTTAAAGCTGGTATTTTGCGGCGTATAGATAGACTTGCCATGTTAAGTATGGCCGTCGTTCCCGCGTCGAAATTTGAAATTTTAATTTTTTTTGCGTAAGTCGTCCGTGAATAGGGATGGACGTAACTCACGTCCAAGTTAAAAAAATGACGTCCTAGCGACGTCATTTAGCGCAATGCACGGGCAGGACATTTCGGGACGACGCATGCGCAGTTCATTCGGCGCGGGGACGCGCTTCATTTAAATGAATCACGCCCCCTAATCGCCGATTTAAATTCCGCCGCCAGAAATACACTACACCGCCGTAACTTACGGCGCGAAATTGTTGAGGATTCGAAATTCCGCCAGGTAAGGTACGGCGGCGTAGCGTATCTCTGATACGCTGCGCGGATGTAATTCTCTCTGGATCTGGCACACTGACACTGACTGACGCTGATACTAATTAAAAAAAAAATCCTGTCCAAAAAAGGCTGACCCTGACCTTGACCAACACACTAACCCTGGCACTGACCTACTGTAGTTCAAACCTCGATCCAGGTATTTTTGCAAGGACAGAGAACGATACAATATATCTCTCTTGTCCATTCACAGAGACAAAAAACACTGGGACGGGATTCACAGTGACTAAACACTGATAGATAGCCAATTTAGAGGCTATCACAGCGATCAGGTGACCCAGAATTGGTCGTTCCGAGTCCCAATCATTAGAACAGGGCCCGGGGCTCTCAGGGAGACCCAGATCTCTGTGCTGGGAGAGCGCCATGCAACGCGTTTCCATCACGAAGGGAGATACGCAAATATGGGGACCCACGAAAAAAAGCCCAGTCCAGTGGGGTTGCATATTTGTGTACTGTTGGTGTGAAGGTGTTAATAATGCATTAATACTCCACTAACATCAAATGTAATACTGCTAGAAGAATCTTTTTTTTGGGTGTGCAGCATATGATCCCCAGCAAAAAGCAGTGAAGGGAATTGGTGGTTAGTGGCTAGCTGTAAGTGCTTTATCTCTATGATATGGTCGACACTCCTCTTCCAGTGATATCTGAAAGTCTCTTCTACAGCTCAGAAATGTTAACGGTATTCACTAGCTCAGACCTAATATACTAAATGCCTCTCAGAATATCAGTTAAATGCTTTATGTGACATGGGATGTGCTTCTTCCTTTCAGTGACCAATGTGAGGAGAAGGAAATTGGACTCAAGGCGGCAATTACACATGTTGTAAAATTCGATATCAACAAGGAAAATCTCACAGACCCAATTGGGCTTCCACAAGCCGACTGCCTTCTGTTCTGGTGTATTACGGAAGCCATCAGCAAAGACCTTGAAGAATTTGTGAGAAACTTCAGGAAATTCTCAAAGCTTCTAAAACCTGGCGGGCGCATTATGTTTTATGGAGCTTTAAATTGCACATTCTATATGGTTGGGGAAGAGAAGTTCCATATGGTAAAGTATAATG
The DNA here is from genome assembly GCF_905171775.1 of Rana temporaria. Classification (NCBI taxonomy): domain Eukaryota; kingdom Metazoa; phylum Chordata; class Amphibia; order Anura; family Ranidae; genus Rana; species Rana temporaria. The sequence goes on from NC_053498.1 coordinate 119,876,726, forward strand.
AAAGTGACTTGAGAAGTATACTCAGTAATGAGGGGTTTGTTATCACCCATTTGGAGGTTTCCCAAAGAAAGGCTGAGAGTGATCTGTCTGATTTTGATTCAGCTGTGTTCTGTACAGCTTATAAAGAACAGAAGATTTAGGCCTCATTCACACCATGTGTTAGAAAGTGCACATGAATTTCATGAAAGAACAGTGGGGGTTATTTACGAAAGGCAAATCCACTTTGCACCATAAGTGCAAACTACAAGTGCAAAGTGCACTTGAAATTGCATTGAAAGTGCACTTGGAAGTACAGTCACTGTAGATCTGAGGGGGGGACATGCAAGGAAAACAAAAAACAGCACATTTTAGCTTGCACATGATTGGATGAAAAAATCAGCAGATCTACCCCTCAGATTTACAGCGATTGCACTTCCAAGTGCACTTTCAGTGCAATTTCAAGTGCACTTTGCACTTGTAGTTTGCACTTGTAGTGAAAAGTGGATTTGCCTTTCGTAAATAACCCCCCATGTATAGCAAACCCCCTATGTATACCAAAAACTGACAAAAGATGCAGAAAGCAGGATTTGTGGAAAACAAAATGCACCGCCCTCTTCCACAACACATTGATGTGAACAGCTTCATAGATTATGATAGCAACTAGTTTTCATGAGCTTTTATTATGCTGTGATCCTGGGTTGTAGTGCATATAAAAAAACAACGGTAGTAATGGGCCCTTAGGCTGGGTTCACATATATACAAATTGGATGCGTTTTAAACCGCATTCAATTTGTATAACATGTGAGTGTGACCGGCTTCGCACCTAAATCTCACCTGAACCGGTGAACAGAAACGCACAGGGCACCGGACTGCAAACCGCACCGCAGATATGTGAACCCAGCTTTAGGTAGCTACCAATATCCAGAATTGTATCAGCAAGTCATGTAGGAAAGATGGCATGTCCATATGCTTTAAAAGACAAGAAAAAACTCACGCTGCCAGATGACAATCACCTAAAAAAGAGCTGCTGCAAACACCCCAATGTGTTCCCACACTTCTAATAAAACAACAGAAAATTATGCTGCACTACTCCCTAAGTAATAAAAAGTGATAATAAACACACTACAGAAGTGAAATAAACAAAACAAATTAAAATGCTCACAGGTAAATGGATAATCTAAATAAAATAACAAATTGACCAACAATCAATCAAAAATAGGCAAATATCATTAACAAATTCCATACAAAATGCTTAAAACCACAAAATGAAACTTGGTTCTGTGTTCTCTAAAATAGGTGGTACTGGGAAGTGGGTAGGGGGTGGAACCAAGGGACAGTGCGCAGAGGTGGGTAGGGTACAGAGACGAGGGGTGACTCAAAAGGGAGTTCCTGTACCTATTTATTGAGAAAAAAAGGCCTGATTAGGACCTAGTGCTGGTGACATTATGGGTGCATTCAGGGGAAGGCTGGCTCTATTGGTTATAGAGAGCTGAGCCCCCAGCTGGTCACCTAGCAGCAGTAATGCTGTATAATCTTCTCTGTTGACATGCTAATCGGGATGTGATCCAGGTAATGCTCCCAGTCAGATCTAATAAACACAGTATTTATTAGCATCAAGAGTACAACCACACACACACATATATATATATATATATATATATATATATATATATATCTCAAAAGTATGTTCCGCAGCCGCGTGGACTCTATGCCTGTAAAGTGTGGGCTTTGATCAATAAAATCTCTGATATGTAACACTAGGATTTGACTGGGAGCATCACCTGGATTGCATCACGATCAGCATGTCAGAGAAGCTCCGCTGCTGCTAAGCAATGTGCAGGGAGCTCAACTGTCTACAACCAATAGAGATGGGCTCGGGTGTGTTTGAAATCCCACATGCCCGATCCCGCCAGGAAGCCAACACTCCACAGTGCTAATCACAGGCAGTGAGACATTTCAGCAGCGGACCGGGAAATGTCTCACTGCCTGTGATTGGTGCTGTGTAGTGTGGGCTTCCTGGCAGGCTCTGGCATGTGGAATTTTAAACATGCCCAGCCCATCTCTAACAACAAATTGTGCTGGCCCTCCTGTAAATCAGCCCCATAAAGTAACCAGCTCTGGGTTCCAATGTGCTGCCGCCGCTGCCAAGGAGACAGAGACCAGCGCTGTGAATAGCCGGGACAGGACAGCAACTCTGGTTATTCCAGCACTGGTCCACACTGGGAGGATTCCCCCATCCACCTATAATGTGTAGATGGGTGAATTGGATCATTTCTTTTTTTTTTATTTAACCTAATAGTTGAATGAAAAAAAGTGATCAATGTATGGGCTGCTTAAGAGCTAAGACCAGCTATAGACAGTTTAAATCTCAGCTGGTTCAGCAGGAACTGGCTGAGATTTGAACCATTAATGAGCAGATTCTCTTATGATTATCACTAGTGGTTGCTGTATAGCCACTAGTGATAATGACTGTTTGTCGGGAGAATACAATTGCTGGGCAGGAGGGATATTCCCCTGTCAGCACTGTCTGTGTTGATGGGGGAATCATGCAAGTTTCTTTCCTGCAATCTGTGGATGTAGAAAATAAATTTATTTATAAATATATTACCTGCCTAACTGAAAGTGATAGTGTAACAGAATGGCCTGTGACACCCAGAGACTTTTGAATGATGGGCGGTACTCCTGTGCCAGCGTCACTAATGACTCTTGGGTCTAGTGTCACTAAGAAATGATAATGATAAATTACATGCGATGGGACATTACTGATAATTCATGTTTTGCAGGATATCTTGAAATATTACAAGTTGTTAAAGTCTGACTCCAACAGGTCAATAGAGTGTTTTCATTCAATGTGGGGACACATGCTTTTGAGGTGTTAATTGAGTCTGCTCCTAGACATTCCATTGTGTGATGCTAATACTGTTTTGTGTCCATTGTGCTAATTAGGTCTGCTCCTAAGACCTGTTCATTGTGTATGCTAATGACACTGTTAAGATGTGGAATGTGACTTGTCAAGCTGTAGTAATTAACCCCTCTAAATGCGGAGCCAGACCGTCTGGGTAATGAGTAGTAATTAACTCATCGGAATGTCATTATCTAAAAGAATGTGTATGAAGCCCCCATTGTGTGATGTGTGGGTGGAGTGTGTCTTTGTCAATGTGATTAACTGTAACATGCTTGTACTGTATATAAGAAAGCTAAGTTACCATTAAAGCATTCATTCATTCATTTTGGAACCAGTACCAGAGCTTGTGTTGTCTTGGTTATTCTGGGAAATGAAATGGGTCGTGTCTGATGTCTGTCGGATTGTCGGATAAGCTGTCATGGGGCGATGGATTGGAATATCGTAAACGGTGGTGACCGTTACAGAAAGTAAATTGTGAATGTCTTGAAAGAACAGGAGAGGGGGAGGGAGACAGATGGGGGGAGAAGGGATGGACATAATGCAGTTCAGTGATTACAGTGTACTGCAGTCTGCAGTGCACACACTTACCCACGGTCCAGGCTAGAATCTCAGGCATCATTCACACACATGCTGCTGATTTTCATATTTCCCGCCCACACATCCCCTCTCTTCACATACAGCACACCGGGATAGTGTGGGCGGGACTGAAAGGAGGAGGAGGAGGAGCTGTATTCCTCCTTGCTCGTATGTGAGGAGAGTGGGGGGGAGGTGGCTGGACTCGCTGGGCTGTAAAAGAGTGTCATAGACTGACACTCGGCTCAGCTTGCAGTCACCACTCTCGTAATTTACAGCCTGGTTCTCCTGTCCTAAGGACGGGAGAAATCAGTCTGTTTTTTTCAGTAACTGAGATGAAGGCTTGGGCCCCCCCTCCCCCACAGTGCTCATGGGGATCGCTCGCATTATGCAGTGTCAGCGAGCAGAGGGAGGGGGAAGGAATGCTCCGCAGAGCTGACTGGGGACGCTCTCCCTCTCAGGAGAGACTGTTACTCCAGAGGCGGCCCGAGCAAAATACAAAAAAATCTTTTTTTGGGGGGGGCACATGGTGGGGCACAGCATAATGTTGGGGGGGTCAGTAAATGCACTGCACAGTGATGTAATGAAATAAATAAAAACAATTACAATATGGATTGGAATTCGGATCGCCCCCCCAAGTCATCAGCGGTGCACTGCCTGATCCCATTCCCCACCCATCCACCTCGGAGCCTGTTATTGTAGTTAGACTGCTAGGACTTGTAGTTCTCCATCTTCTCCTGGGGCTCATGGAGAAGATGGAGATTGGAGAACTACAAGTCCCAGCAGGTCATACATACAATAAGGCTCTGAGGTGGATGGCATGCACCTGAGCCCAGGAGAAGATGGGGAACTACAAGTCCCAGCAGGTTATAATATAAGGCTCTGAGGTGGATGGATGTACAAGAAGTGGGAGGGGCCAATCGTGGAGGGGCGGGGTCTTGTGCCCCCCATCCTAAAACTTCACCAGCCGCCACTGATTGGGACACATTTTAAGGGGGGGGAGGCCGAACTACAATGGAGCAGACAAAAATTAGGTTGTTAAAGTGGAGTTCCACCCATAAATATAACATTACATCAGTAGTTTAAAAAAAATATCATTAGTCCTTTACGAATTTTTTTTTTTTTTTTTAGATGCCTTCAAAGTGTTGTTGCTAGGCAGAATAGTTAATCTTCCCACTTCCTGCACCTAGGTGCTTAATGCTTCCTAACCTACACCGCACAGACTCTTGGGTATGTAGTGGGTGTAACTTTCCTAGGAGTCTGTGCACTCCCCAGTCTCAAAGAATCATGTGACTTGGACAGAACAGGTGCTGAAACCTGATCTGACACTGCTTGTGCAGCACTGAGCATGTGCGAGGTCTGCAAGGCTTAAATCCAGGAAGTCATACAGTCTGGCTTCATGATGCCCACACTTAAGATGGCCCCAGTCAATTTCTATTTTATAAAGTGTCTAAATGCTGTAACAACCTAACAAAACGGACCTTAGTTTACAGACTAACTTTAATAGAATACATTAAGCTTGTGTATTACAGGGGTATTTATATTTAAAAAGTGAAATTGTGGCCGGAACTCCGCTTTAACAGACTAGGCTAGGTGTGTTTGGGCCTAGGATAGCATGCTGGACAGGATAGTGAAGGGAAAGATGCATGTAGGCCAAAAAAGGAGCATTGAAAGCTGACAACATGCATGGGGACAAATTGGACATTCACAACATATTACAATCATGGTAATTAGGGAAAAATGCTAGAAATACAAGACATTAGCATACATTAAAGACATAGATTGTGATGTTAAAGGAGGAAACTTACCTTAATATACTCCTCCTGCATGACTTGTATGATGGCAGAACACGTCTCCGGTATGATGATCCCAAGCGCCTGGGGAGAGATGCCTGTCGAGAACTTGAGGTCCTGCAGGCTCCTCCCAGTCGCCAGGCACCGCAACGTGGCAATAAGCCTCTGCTCGGCCGTGATGGCTTGGCGCATCACAGTGTTCCCTTCCTCGTTATAAAGGGGGACAGAAGATCCAAAACGACGGTAGAAAACGGGGTCCGTCATACGGAGAAAGTTCCTGAAGTCATCAGGATTATTCTCCTGGATTTCCCTAAGCAGAGGCATATGAGAGAATTGGTCACGCTGGCGCAACCAATTCTTGGCCCATAATCTCCTCCTCCTCCTGTTCTCAGCCAAAGATCGAGCAACATTATGAACTCCAGAAGACAGCCCATACGCAGCACGAACTCGAGCATGAGAACGCACCTCAAACATGGCTTCAAACCGGTCGGCTGGTCAGAACGCACTTGAAACAGAAAGCACCCCGAATCCAGCAAGACCTGTAATGAGCGTACTTGAAAAACAGATACGAACGGACAGGAAGGCTCTGCAAAACAGAAACGACCCGACCGCAAGCACTGAATGCCAAATACGAACCCACAAGAACAAACTGAACCCTACAATATGATCTGAAGAAGATTTTCACCGCTCCAGGTGAGCCCTATAGACAATCAGGGACGGTCGGATTACCAAGGTGCTGGCAATGCACGTAGCAGTAGCAATAGGAGGAAGGAGATGGACAGCCGCACTCCGAAATAACTTTTCAAAAAAGTTGTCTTTTATTTTCAAGCAGGAACATGGCTGCCATGATTAAGCACTAGCAAGAGTGCGAAACTAGTCGGCTGTCCTGGTTTATGGTTGTGATGATTATGCATGTTCCTGCTTGAAAATAAAAGACAACTTTTTTGAAAAGTTATTTCGGAGTGCGGCTGTCCATCTCCTTCCTCCTATTGCTACAATATGATCTGCAAAGCACAGAGACTGAAAAGCGCGAATCGGCTCTAACCAAACTTTCACTAACACGCGGTTACACAGAATTAGCAAAAGCTGAGGCAAGGGTGGCGCCAAAGGCTTTGGCCTTCCCCTTTATAGTGACGTCATACGTGGTTTACGTGTCCGCGTTCTGACACGTTCGGTTAATGAACCTATGGTGTGTAGGCACATCAGACCATCAGTCAGCTTCATCGGTTAACCGATGAAACGGTCCTTCAGTCCGTTCTCATCGGATGGACTGATCGTGTGTACAGGGCTTTAAGCATAGGCGTATCGAGTGAAAATGGCACCTTCGGCAAGCACTGAAACTTGCGCCCCGTCAAAATATTTGAAACCCATCTTTCAGATAACCTAAACAAAAAAAAACAGCTATCAAAACTACAAATCAAGCACTTTGATCTTTCAGTTAACCAATTAAGAAATGGTAGTGGCAGTGGCACTACATAAAAATTACAACTGCGCCTTCCTTGCTTTCACTGATGCAAACATTATTTCTTAAAGGAGTTGTAAAGGTACATGTTTTTTTCACCTTATAGGGGTTGTAAAGGAATTTTTTTCCCCCTAAATAGCTTCCTTTACCTTAGTGCATTCCTCCTTCACTTACCTCATCCTTCGATTTTGCTTTTAAATGTCCTTATTTCTTCTGAGAAATCCTCACTTCCTGTTCTTCTGTCTGTAACTCACCACTGTAATGCAAGGCTTTCTTCCTGGTGTGGAGAAAGCCTCTTGAGGGGGGAGAGGGTGAGCAGGCAAGTCAGGACACTCTCTACTTTGCAGATAGAGAAAGGAGCTGTGTGTTAGTGGGCACCCTGACACTCCTGCTTGCCCCCTCCCACCTCAAGAGGCTTTCTCCACACCAGGAAGAAAGCCTTGCATTACGGTGGTGAGTTACAGACAGAAGAACAGGAAGTGAGCATTTCTCAGAAGAAATAAGGACATTTAAAAGCAAAATGGAAGGATGAGGTAAGTGAAGGAGGACTGCACTAAGGTAAAGGAAGCTATTTAGGGAAAAATAAACCTTTACAGCCCCTTTAATGCATTCTATGCATTAAGGTGAAATACCATCCGATTATTAGTGGACCCCCAGCCCCCCCCCCCCCCGGTTACTTACCTGAGTCCTCGAAAGTGTCGCATTGTGATCACGCTGGCTTCTCGGTTCTTCTCGGCTCATTCATTGGATGATTGATAGCAGCGCAGCCGTTAGCTCTCGCTGCTGTCAATCAAATCAATGACGCAGCACGCCAGGGGGTGGAGCCGAATGATACAGTCAGCGGCTATGGACGCTGACTGTATCACGGGAGCGCGCCCGCGAGCTAACCCCATTGGGAGAGCACTTCCCAGAATGGGGTTAGCTCTTGTGGGAAAGAGCCAAGAAACCCGCCCAGGGACCCCAGAAGACGAGGATCAAGGCCACTCTGTGCAAAACGAGCTGCACAGTGGAGGTAAGTATGATATTTTCGTTATTTAAAAAAAAAGGAACCTTTACAACCCCTTTAACTCACCTCAGCCTAGTTAGTCAATGACTCCTTTGGTAAATCCTAATCAGCTCCTGCACTGAATATTACTGCTACACAAATATTGTATTGTCTACAGGCCAGTTCACACCAGAATGTGGTGCGTGCGCATTTGCTGCACCGCATTTAAAATGGACTGCACTTGCAGTCAGTCTACAGTGGGTGTCGGTAATAACTTAACAACACCCAAATGCAGGTCGCAAATGCAGTGCTTTTGCCTGCACTGGATTGCATGGTATGGTAGTACTATACAATCAGGTTGCTGTGCATTTTGTAAAGTACTGTATGCACTACTTTTGGTACAGTCCAGCACGATTTCAGCCCATTCTAATTAAAAAAATTGCAATAAGCGTTTATTGATTGGTTTGCCCAAAAGTTATATCGTCTATGAATCCGTGAACGTGATGAAGACAAGTGGAACTGTAATTGATAAGTGATATTTTCACAAAAGAAGTCTTCTGATATTCTTTCACCACACCCAAGTGTTGAAAGTGAATCCACCACCCTTTAAGAATGCGCACTCACCGCAACAATTAGCCTCACACTCTCGTGTTTTGGCAAATGAGCTTAAGTAGGATCCCTAGGATCAAACAGGCAGGAATCCGTTCCAAAGCAGTGCAATTCAGGGAGGTTGTCACATGAATAATAAAGGAAACAAGTGCACAATAGTGTAATATTGTAAAACAACTTTAATAAAACATCTATTGCAAATCCTCCAAACTATCCACTCACAAGCAATCTTGAAAACCAAGCAGTGAATAACTCCAAACGTAAATCAAAGTGATGAACAAAACTTCTCCAGATGTAACAGTGGTCACGGCGGACCATCGAGCAGCCCAAAAATGTACTCACAGCCCTTATGGTGTAATGGAGTGAATGTTGAGTTTAAGGTGCCTGTCCTGGCTAAAAACGTCCCACGTCCGAAAAATTCAGGGTAGACTGTAGTAGTGACCTAGTGACCACGCCCCGACATGTTTCGTTGTGTAGACTTAATCATGGGGTTCATGATTAAGTCTACACGACGAAACATGTCGGGGCGTGGTCACTAGGTCACTACTACAGTCTACCCTGAATTTTTCAGACGTGAGACGTTTTTAGCCAGGACAGGCACCTTAAACTCAGCATTCACTCCATTACACCATAAGGGCTGCTCGATGGTCCGCCGTGACCACTGTTACATCTGGAGAAGTTTTGTTTATCACTTTGATTTACGTTTGGAGTTATTCACTGCTTGGTTTTCAAGATTGCTTGTGAGTGGATAGTTTGGAGGATTTGCAATAGATGTTTTATTAAAGTTGTTTTACAATATCACACTATTGTGCACTTTTTTCCTTTATTATTCATGTGATAACCTCCCTGAATTGCACTGCTTTGGAACGGATTCCTGCCTGTTTGATCCTAGGGATCCTACTTAAGCTCATTTGCCAAAACACGAGAGTGTGAGGCTAATTGTTGCGGTGAGTGCGCATTCTTAAAGGGTGGTGGATTCACTTTCAACACTTGGGTGTGGTGGAAGAATATCAGAAGACTTCTTTTGTGAAAATATCACTTATCAATTACAGTTCCACTTGTCTTCATCAAGTTCACGGATTCATAGACGTTTTTATTTGTGCATTTCATTTTAGTTTTGTTTGTTTGCACTGTTTTATTCACATATAAGGTGATAATCACTCTATTTATTTATTCATTTAAATTATATATGTGATTAAGTTTTATGTAAGCGCTGCTTTTTTACAGATTTTGATACATTGTTTACACAGAGGTGTCACAATAGGTATTTTGTCACATTTATATTTTCTTTAATAGCAGCTGCCACAGATTATTATTTTATTTTATTCATTTATATATCTCCAGCTGAGCGCAGTGGGGGTGGTTTACAGAGGGCCTTTTTTACCATAATTTTGTCCAAAAGTTATATCGTTTACAAAATTGGGGTTAGTTATGGCATTTTTATAAAAAAAATTGTAACTAGTAATGGCGGCGATCAGTGATTTTTTTCGCGACTGCGACATTATGATGGACACATCGGACACTTTTGACACATTTTTGGGACCATTGTCATTTTCACAGCGAACAGTGCTATAAAAATGCACTGTTTACTGTGAAAATGACACAGGCATTGAAGGGGTTAACCACTAGGTGGCACTGTAGGGGTTAAGTGTTCTCTGCATAGTGTTTCTTACTGTAGGGGGGACGGGCTCTGTGTCACATGACACTGATCTCCGCTCCGAGTACACGGAGCCGAGATCAGTGTCATTGTCACTAGTCAGAGCGGGGAGATGCTTGTATGCTTGTTTACACAAGCATCTCCCTGCTCTATACCTCCGTGAGACGATCGCAGGGATCCCCGCGGCGATCCCGGCGGGGATCGAGTCCGCAGGACCCGTCGTCTGACTCACGGGGATGGCGGCAGGATCATGAGCGTGCAAAGATACGAAGGAAACTTGGACAGCGCACTCCAAAAATGTTCTTTTGTTTAAAATCGATCACAAAATGAACATGTCACAGCAAAAATATTGGAACAAAAGCTAACGTTTCGCACTGTAGCTTCAGTGCTTAGTCATGGCTAGGGTCATGAGCGTGCCGCCGTCGGCACGCGTGCAACCACACGGACAGGCATTTAAAGGGGACGTACAGGTACAATGATATGCCTGTCCGTGCCATTCTGCCGACATATATAAGTGCAGGAGGCGGACCTTCAGCGGTTAAAGTGGAGTTCCACCCATTTTTTTTTTATCCCGAAAATAGAAAAAAAATTGCATTTTTTTTTTTATACTCACCAGAAAGGGCGCTTGCTATGCGGAACTAGCTCTTCTGCCTCGTCCTCCATCGTGGTGTCTTCTGTTGAATGGGGCACGCTGCCTTCTGGGAACTGTGTGTATCCCAGGAGGCAGCCGTTCATTCACAAAGCGATGTGCGAGTCGCGCATGCGCAGTAGGAAACGGACAGCGAAGCAGTAAGGCTTCACATCCTGTTTCCCTTAGTGAGGATGGAGGCGCCAAGACCGAGCGATCACCGTCAGGGGGCTGACATCGCAGGCGCCTAGGACAGGTAAGTGTCCTTATTAAAAGTCAACAGCTACAGTTGTGTTAGTAGCTGCTGACTTAAAAAAAATTGTGGGTGGAATCCTGCTTTAAGAGTAAAATAAGTAGAACTGCTGAATAAGATGTCTTACTTGCAAAGTTGTATTATGATTATCTTTGTGAAAGAAAAATATTAAAATAAAGAATTAAAAAATAAAAAATAAACAAAACACACAAGACATTTTAGGCACAGAAAACTTCTGTTCTATACTTGTAATGTAGTAATTTGTTTGACAAGATCAAACCTCTTCTACCCCCAAAACTAGCACAAAAAAAGTGGCTTTACTTTGTTGGCTGATCACAAGGCAGTCACCTGAGTCTCTGCTAACAATGCATGATGACTTGAGTCACAATGTACTAATATTGGGTGACATTCTAATGAAGTCATGTTAATATTTAAGAAGTCAAACTTTTCCCACACATCAGAACATAGGATACCCAGTGGAAGATAACAATATTACAGGATGGAGCCCGGCTCTCATAAACTCTACCATGTACACGGCTTCCACTCCCGGAATTTCCTAGACACGTACTGTAACAGTAAACCAGAAATGCCCTTTACTCATGAGGCTTTTAGGTATCCTATGGAGAAATTTCACAACGCATTTTTCTCAGGTAGGTAAAGTTCTTTTGATAATAAATAATTTGTGCATGAAGTATATATTCGGAGAAATTAAGAATAACTATTTGCAGAATGGTCTTATACAAGTGAAGATTTGACTGAAAAAGAGGGTGAAAGAATCATATATTTAGATAAACCAGGTAGAGACAAAGTAGAATTTCTCCTGATCCATTCTTTAGAAAAATCAAAAAGTCCTCTAGTGGCACAATGTCACTGCTGCCAGGGCTTCCATCTTCACACAGTCTTTTTTCTGGGCTCACAGGCTCTGTCCGTTTAAACGGACGAGCCGCAATGATGCGAACAGGAGGCACGGTCTCAGCACAGAACTCTGAATGGACAGCACTGTCCTTTCAGAGTGCAATGTACTACATGCACCAGTGTCATCACCGGCTACTACTAAAAAAAATATCTCCTAAATGTTGCATGCTTAGGAGATATTTACTGTACATACAGGTAAGTCTTATAGGGCTGTAGGTATAAATCAAAAAGTGGACTTTACTACCGCTTTAACTTGCTGTTGGAGTATAAGAATATACTGTACATAGGGAGGTTGAACATTAGCAAGAGATCATATACCCAAATGTGTTAAAAGATAAATTATCTCTGCTATAGGGAGTCCTGGTTTGTCTACCCCTGGCAGAGTTTCTGGCTACATGTGTGGAATATTCCAACAATGGGATCTTCCTGCCACAATTCTCTCTGGTTATGTACTCCTAGAAGTTGTAGCTGCCCCCCACCCATCTCTGTGTGTTCCAACTATTCCTATTACATTCTCTATAATATAAAACAAATCATGCTGTGAAGGATGGTGAATACCCATCGGAATGGACACAGCAGGTGTGTAGAGCCGGGAGCTCAGCATAGAGATAGAAGAAACTGGTTTAACTCTCCGGTGCCTACCAATAACTGAAAAATCAGGTTTTAATGAACTGACCTATAAAAAATTTGCCCTCTTCTTGAATGGCCTACAGTATATTGATATTTAGATGTAAAACAGCTGTGCTTTAACTGTCCTAAAATTAAATGCATTACATAGAGACTATTCCACAGCTCTCCTTGAAAGGTGTTTTTAATCTTTTACTGCAGGTGACTTTAAGGGAGACGTGTTGATTGACATCAGTATTGGTCCCATCATACAACATCTCTATGCAGCGCAGGAGTATTTCAGAGATATCATCCTTCTCAAGCCTACTGAGCACTGTATTGTAGAATTAAAAAAATGGACAGACAGCCGAACCGGAGCATTTGATTGGTCACACACCACTACACTTGCTACAGAATTTGCAGGAAAGAGGTGAAGTATCTGCCAACATTTTGTCCGAGTCAGGCTGAATACCTGGGGCCAGATCCACGAAGCAGTTACGCTGGCGTATCTATTGATACGCCGCATAACTGCTAGGTTGCTCCGGCGTATCTTTGTTTTGTATCCACAAAACAAGATATGCCTGAAGCAGGGCTAGATCCGACTGGCGTACGTCTTAGTACGCCGTCGGATCTAAGGTGCATATTTACGCTGTCCGCTAGGTGGCGCTTCCGTCGATTTCCACGTCGAGTATGCAAATTAGCTAGATACGCGAATCCACAAACGTACGTCCGGCCGGTGCATTTTTTTTACGTCGTTTCCGTAAGGCTTTTTTCGGGGTAACGTTACCCCTGCTATATGAGGCGTAGCCAATGTTAAGTATGGACGTCGGGCCAGCGTTGAATTTTCCGTTGTGTACGTCGTTTGCGTAAAACGTTCGCGAATAGGGCTTTGCGTAGAATGACGTTCACGTCTAAAGCATTGGCTTGTTGCGGGTTAATTTGGAGCATGCGCACTGGGATAACCCCACGGACGGCGCATGCGCCGTTCAGAAAAAACATCATTTACGCTGGGTCAAGACGTATTAACATAAAACACGCCCCCATCTCATCCATTTGAATTGCACGCCCTTACGCCGACACAGTTACACTACGACGCCGTAACTTACGGTGCAAATTCTTTGTGGATACGGGAAATACGCTGTAAGTTACGGCTGTGTAGTGTATCTGAGATACACTACGCCGGATGTAAAGAAGCGCCGCGCTACGTGGATCTGGCCCCTGGTGTGATGAACTAGTAGCGTTGGGAGGAGGACCAGACTTAATTTTTGAAACATTTGTAATTTAATTTTTGTATTTAATTATTAACCTCCCTGGCGGTATGATTCTTTCAGAAAAAACATGCTGAAAGCGGTACCATTATTTGCAAGGAAATTTGGCGTTTTATATTGTAGGTCTGTCATTTTTAGAAATAACTCACTTAAATTTGACCAAACAAGATTCTAATAGGCATCCCGGGTATGACATTTTTTTAAAAACAAAATTATAAATTATAATATAATAAATAATTATAAATAATTATAACAAATAATAATATAATTATATTTAAAAATATTCAATAATGTAATCAAATCAAAATCACTGAAATTTGCTCAGTTGCAGAATTGTCGGTGTCATTTTTTTTTTTTTTTTATGACGAATTTTCCCACAAATCGCTATCGCACAATTCTGCAAGTGATTATAATTTATTATCGCTGTTTTTTAGCTGATCTAAAACCTACTTTTGACATAAAGGGACACTTTTGGTTGCTATGGACAATCTATAGTTTGCAGGGAGAAAGAAACGTTTTTATTATATAAAATGACATGCAGGGCACTGGACAGACCACTAGGGACAAGGGGGGTGTGTTTTTTTTACATACAGTACTGTAATCTATAAGATTACAGTATACTGTATGTAAAGTGTTTGTTTACTTTTTTGAATTTGGCGCCGTTCTCCGTCCCATTGCGTCGTAACGTCGCAGGGAACGGAGATCGGCGGCACAGGAGGACGCTGTGTGAATCGAGCGAGGTCTCGCTCACACAGCGTGGTGGCATCGCTGGATCCAGGGACAAGGTAAGTAAACCAAGCCTGTGGATCTAGCGAGGCAAGCCCGAGTCTGACACGGGGTTACCGCTCGCAGCAGGAAAATCTAACCCCGAGTCAGACTCGGGAATACCGCCAGGCAGGTTAATAATATTAATAATTATTTAATTATTGTATTTTTAATCAACCTTTTCAACTTGTGAGAATATTTGTAATTCAGGTGATAATATCACAAAGAAAAAAGTTATGTTAACCCCTCTGCGCCTAGGGTAAAACAAATATAAATGCCTAAGCCCTATTTTGCAATTTTGACATGTGTTAGTAAAACCGTACATGTCATCAATACTTTGTGCATCCAGGTGGATTATACCTTGTTTTTTTCAGGACAAATTGGGCTTTCATTTGGTGGTAAATGTTAATGGATATTCCCTGATATTTTTTTTAATTATTATTATCAAAGGCAAACTAGCCCAAAATAGTAAAAAAAAAACATATTTTAAAATGTAACTGTATATTTCTTGCACTTCCATAACTCACCAAAGAAATACCCAAAATAAATTCTCCTGCTCCTGCCACATATATATATTTTACATTGTTTGTACCCGTAGTACAGCCCAGAAACAATAGTGCGCATTTTGTTTGTTTTTAATACTACTTAAAACACACTGGGGTAGATTCAGATAGGTTAGCGGATCTTTAGATCCGCGTAACCTATCTGATTTACGTTACGCAGCCGCAAGTTTTTGAGGCAAGTGCTTTATTCAGAAAGCACTTGCCTGTAAAGTTGTGGCGGCGAAGCGTAAATCCCCCGGCCAAATTCAAATTCGGCGGGTAGGGGGAGTGTAATATTTAAATCAGGTGCGTCCCCGCGCCGAACGAACTGCGCATGCGCAGTCCGCAAAATTTTCCAGCGTGCATTGCTCCAAATGACGTCGCAATGACGTCATTGGTTTCGACGTTAACGTAAATTACTTCCAGCCGTATTTGCGAACGACTTACGCAAACGACGTAAAAATTTCAAAACTCGGTGCGGGAAAGACGGCCATACTTAACATAGGATACGCTGCACATACCCCTCATATAGCAGGGGTAACTTTCCGCCGGAAAAAGCCGAACATAAACGACGTAAAAAAAATACGCCAGGCGTTCATTCGTTTCTGAATCGGCGTAACTCTTCATTTGCATATTCGACGCGTCAAAGATACGGAAGCGCCACCTAGCGGCTGGCCTGGAATTGCAGCCTAAGATCCGACGATGTAACACAGTTACATCTGTCGGATCTTAGGGATGTCTATGCGTAACTGATTCTCTGAATCAGTCGCATAGATACGACCGGCCGGCCTTAGAGATACGATGGCCTATCAGGAGATACGCCGTCGTATCTCCTATCTGAATCTGGCCCACTGACACTAACTGACCTTAACACAAAACACTGTCCAAAAAATACTGACCCTGACCTTAAAACAAACACTAACCCTGGCACTGACTTAATGTAGATTTATTATTTCCTTCTTTTTTTTTTATTCACATATTTTTTTTCTATCTCTGCAAGGACAGAGAAGGATACAGTGTATCGCTCTTGTCCATTCATAGAGACAGAAAACACGAAGACAATTAGAGGCTATCACAGCGATCAGGTGACCCAGAATTGGCCTTTGTCCGAGTCCTGATCGTTAGAACAGGTCCGAGGCTCTCGGCGAGACCCAGGTCTCTGTGACGGGAGCGCGCCATGCGACACGCTTCCAGCACAAAGGGAGATATGCAAATATGCGGTTCCACGGGAAAAAGTCCAGTCGAGTGGGGTTGCATATTTGCTTATGAGGGGATCAAGGGGTTAATAATGCATTAATACTCCACTAACATCAAATGTAATACTGAATCTTTTTGGGGTATGCGGCATATGATCTCCAGCAAAAGAAGTGAAGGGAATTGGTGGTTAGTGGCTAGCTGTAAGTGCTTTATCTCTATGGTAAATGGTTGGAGTTGACACTCCTCTTCCAGTGATATCTGAAAGTCTCTTCTACAGCTCAGAAATGTTAACGGTATTCACTAGCTCAGGCCTAATATACTCAATGCCTCTCAGAATATCAGTTAAATGCTTTATGTGACATGGGATGTGCTTCTTCCTTTCAGTGACCAATGTGAGGAGAAGGAAGTCGGACTCAGGGCGGCAATTACACATGTTGTAAAATTCGATCTCAACAAGGAAAATCTCACAGACCCAATTGGGCTACCACAAGCCGACTGCCTTGTGTTCTTTTGTATTCTGGAAGCCATCAGCAAAGACCTTGAAGAATTTGTGAGAAACTTCAGGAAATTCTCAAAGCTTCTAAAACCTGGCGGGCGCATTATGTATTATGGAGCTTTAAATTGTACATTCTATATGGTTGGGGGAGAGAAGTTCCATTCTGTAAAGTATAATGAAAGTGACTTGAGAAGTATACTCAGTAATGAGGGGTTTGTTATCACCCATTTGGACATTTCTCCAAGAAAGGCTGTGAGTGATCTGATGGATTTTGATTCATTTGTGTTCTGCACAGCTTATAAACAACAGAAGATTTAGACCCCATTCCCACCATTGTGTTAGAAAGTGCACATGAATTTCATGTGCAATTTTTAGTGTAATTTTAATGTGTAACATTAAAATGTAATGTAAGGCAAAGTGTGGGTGGGAGCTTTGGATGTGTTTTCCATGAATTTTCCTCCTGGAAAATGTACCACGTGGTTTAAAAAATGCACTAATTAAAACTGTTTTAGTAAATTTTCTGTGCATCACCATGTGTTGCTATTGACTATAAGGCAAAACACAATTTACCAAAAACTCATAAATGATGCAGAAAGCAGGATTTGTGGAAAACAAAATTCACTGCCCCCTTACACAAAACATTGATGTGAACAACTTCATAGATTGTAATGACAACTAGTTTTCATGAGATTTTAATATGCTGTGAGCCTGGGTTGTAGAGCATATAAAAAAACAATGGTAGTAATGGGACCCAGCTTTAGGTAGCTAACAAAACCCAGAATTGTATCAATAAGTCTTCTATGTTCTGGTAGAGCACCTCAAATGTTGAGGCAGTCCTCTGAAAAAAGATATCACCAACCACAAACCTGCTGCCAAACTAGGGTTGCCAGCTTTTCATCAAGCCAAACCCGAACGCTTTAGCGGTGCACAGTATTTTTTTTGGGGGGGGGGAGGTTTGTTTTAGTATACACTTTAGGATTGTAACAGACCTGGGAAAGCTTTGGGCACTCCAAAGAAAATAGTAATGAGGCAAACATAGTGCCCACTCACCCTTCTGTCAAGACCTGTTCTGAACCACATTCCTGTCTGAAAAATAAGTCTGGGTTTCAGGTGGACTGAAACCCTGACACATAATTCAAAACCTGAACTGTCTGGGTGAATCCCAGACAGGTGGCAACCCTATTCCAATCCAAACCCTAAACACCAACTTTTTATACTGACACAAATAGACTGGGGCCATTGATATCTAGGCAGGCTGCCAAAGATACAAAAGCCCTGAAGAAAGCATCCTACGACTTTAGAAAACGGGTTAGCATCTTTGATTGATTTTTGAGCTAATAAAATAATAAAAATATTCTGATTCCAGAACTTTTATTTGTGGTGTTTATAAACCTTGACTTACCCACTATTTAGCTCATTATTAACTCTCAGTAACCCTAATTCATTTTCATTGACCATTTCTTCTCTTATTTTCTTCTCTGTTTTTTTTAAACTGATTTTCTTTTTACTGTTCATTTATTTTTGTCCGTTTGGCTCATTCATTTTTGTAGCTTCTCCTCACATAATTACCTAAAATTATTATTTATTTATTTTCATTTTTTTTTTTTTTTTTTTTTAAATTAGTTTATTGGGTTTAAAGTAAAGAGAAAACAGTAGATACAATTGACAATACAAGATTACAGAAAAATAAAAATGGTATCATGTAATAAGAGAGTATTTGAAACATAGACAAATCCAATAAATATTTGTAGATCCTATGAGGAATATTAAAGGAATCATTAAAGCAGGTTATAGTCAAACCAATCATGTTAGTCTATTGCATTTGAACTCATATAAAATATTATAGAATATTGTGATATAAATGGAACCGCATATAATTATGATATGAACTATAGCTATGGAGCAATTGTAATTTTAACAATGAATCGGTTCAAAAACTGGCCGAAATAGGGGGGAGAAGGATCTTATTCATGTTAAATATTAAAACAATAGGAGCAAAATTAGATATCGTATTTACATATTCACATTTACCATTTTATATAATGAGATAGCTTGAGCTATACATTTGAAGAAGTGAGAGATAAAAGAAAGAAAAAGGACAGAATGTGGAGTATGAAAAGTGGAAAGTGATGAAAACAATAGGATAGGAAAGGCAGTACAGGATAGAGGAAAGGCTCCGGGATCGTTACATAATAGAGATAGTAATAATATAGAGGGACTGTATCCAGAATGTTACTGGCTTACAATATCCTACCAAGGTCTCAATAGAGAATCATCTGGGTTAGATGAGATAGTATAGGTCACCCATGGGTTCCATATTGTTTCATATATGTCTATGGAATCATTGGTTATGGCTTCTGATTTTGAGTGGAGCATGGCTTGATGTACTCTATTTCTGGTTTCAGAAACTAGAAGCGTAGCTGTTTTCCAAGCTTTGGAGATGGTTTGCTTTGCGGCTGTGGTGATTTGTAGGAACAGTTTAAATTGAGCATAGGAAATACAATCCGGTTTTAAATTTAGGAGTGCGGTAGTCGGATCAGGAGTAATGGATTTCTTGAAAACTGCTGAAATCATGAGGAATATTTCTTTCCAGTAATTTTTTGTAACAGGGCACTCCCAGAAAATATGTAAATGTGTTCCCGGATCACCACAGCCGCGAAAACAAAGCGGGGAATAATGGGGAGCAAATTTTGCTATTCTAACAGGAACCAAATACCAGTACATGAGAACTTTATAATTTGTTTCCATAGCAAGTATATTTTGGGAGGACGTTTTAGTATTTGACCATACTTTATTCCAGGTAGATATATCTATATTGAAACCAAGGTCGTTCATCCATTTTTCAGCATATGAAGGTAATTTTGCGGTAAGCTTAGTACTTAGTTGGCTATATAGTATTGAAATGAGTCCTCTTGAATGAGGATCTCGTTTACATATTCGTTCAAACTGCATCATGTCACTCAATTTATTTATACCTTGTAAATATGGTGCAAAGAAATTTTTAATTTGTAAATAGCGAAAAATTTCTGATGCCGGACGTTTATGACTTTCACGTATTTCTGGAAATGTTTTAAATGAGGCAGGTTTTAAAAAGTCACAACATTGTGTTAGACCCGCTGAAATCCATCTTGTGAAGGTTCTAGGAAATGTGAGGGCTGGGTAAAACTTTGAGTTTCTCATAAAAGATATAAGGGGTACATGTGGGGATTGTAAACCCTGGGTCATTTTAAATCTTTCCCAAATAGTGATTGTATGTTTTGTAATCTTATTGTCGATTATTTTGTGGTTAGAGGAGGTGGACCATATGAGATTTGGTATAGAGATTGGGTCGCTATCAATGGTTTCAATTACTACCCATAGTGGAATTTCGTGGCTTACATGGTATTTGGGAATGTTTGCTATTTGAGCAGCATGAAAATAAGTGGCAAAGTTTGGGAAACCTAAACCTCCTTTAAGTTTAGGGAGGTATAGGGTGTGTGGAGAGATTCGAGATTTTAAAGTGCTCCATATAAATGATTGTGTTTTTCGTTGTAGGTTTCTGAGGAAGTAGGCTGGAATAGGAATGGGTAAAACTCTAAAGAGATATAACATTTTGGGTAATATAGTCATTTTTATAACATTTATTTTACCTAACCAAGATAAGGGGAGAGTGGACCATTGCTTTAAATAATTTGAAATTTTCCGTAACAGTGGGGGGTAGTTGGCGGAGAAAATATCTTTTAGATCAGGGATCAAGTACAATACCTAGATATGAGAGATGTGTCGCGGACCATGTAAAAGGGAGGGATATCTTCGCTTGTTGAAGTATATCTGGGGGCAAAGAAACGTTTAAAGCTATAGATTTTTGCATGTTTATTTTTAATCCAGATATATGGGCAAAATGGTCAAGTTTGTTTATAACGTTGGGAGCTGTAATATGGGGGGAGGACATGAAAATTAAAATATCATCAGCAAATAAGCAGAGTTTATGATGGTGGCCAGCCAGTTCTATACCTTTAATTGATGGATTTTTTCTAATAGCTTGAGCTAGGGGTTCGATGAGTAAGGCAAATAACAGTGGGGAGAGGGGGCACCCCTGGCGAGTGCCTCTGTTAATATTGAACATAGCTGATTTATACCCTGCATACTTGATGTATGCCTTTGGGTTATTATATAAAGATGTGACCCAACTAAGGAAATGTGGGCCAAAGCCCCATCTTTGTAAAGTGAAATGTAGGTAGGGCCACGTTACCGTGTCAAAGGCTTTTTTGATGTCTAGTGACAGTAGACACATAGGGATTCTTCTTTTTTTGGCTGCTTGGATCAGCAACAAGGCCCTACGAACATTATCAGTTGCTTGGCGCATTGGGATAAAACCAACCTGGTCGTTACTTATTAAGGTACCTATTATGCTATTCAATCGGGTTGCAATCACTTTTGCTAATAATTTTATATCTAGATTTAAGAGCGATATAGGTCTAAAATTAGCACAGGAATAGTCATCAGATTGTGGCTTAGGAATCATAGATATAATTGCTGTTAGAGTTTCAGATCTGAATGATTGGTTATTAATGATGGAGTTGAATGCTTCTAACATCATGGGAGCTAATATATGTGAGAATTTTTTATAGTAAAGGGCTGAAAACCCATCTGGTCCCGGACGCTTATTAGGTTTGAGGCATTTGATTGCTTGTTCAATTTCAATGGGAGTGATGGGGCTTTCAAGGCTTTCATAATGACTTTGGGATAGGGTAGGGAGTTTTATTTGAGAAAAAAAAGTTTCTGCTGAGGATTGGTCGAAAGAGCCTTCTTTTTTATACAAGGAGGTGAGATGTTTGTGGAAGGTATTAAGGATATTGACTGGATTACTTGTATATTTATCATGGGAGATTTTCAGTCGGATTGGTTTGGATGGGTTGTTTAGTTTTTTAAGTGCACGTGCAAGGAGAGTGCCAGGTTTATTGGCTTGGAAGTAGTATTTTTGTTTGGATTTACGAAGAGTTTTATCTACAGATTCGGATAAAAATAGGTCTAGATTTAAGCTAGCTTTCTCGAGTTGTGTTTTATTCTGCAGTGTAGGGCTAGATTGGAATTTATTATGACAATTGTTAAATTCAGTTTCAAGTTTTTGTTGCAGTTTTTTCTTTTCTTTCTTTTGATGTGATGCTTGACGTAAGCAATACCCTCTAAGGACAGGCTTATGCGCTTCCCATAGTGTTAGTGGGGATATATCTGAGGATTTATTATTTTTTAAGTATTCTTTTAGGGCATTTTCTAGGTCTTGAGAGAGTGAAGGGTGTGATAAGAGAGAGTTGTTTATTTGCCACGTTGAGTCTTGTGCTTTTGGAAGTAATGAGTTAAAGGTGGAAATTATAGCGCAATGATCGGTCCATGTATAGGGTTTGATATATGAAGTGAGCAATTCAGGGGACATACAAATAGAAATTAAAATGTGGTCAATACGGGAAAAGGATTTGTGAGGGTGAGAATAGAAGGAGTATTGACGTTTGGATGGGTTAATTTCACGCCAAGAATCTGTTAATGAATGTTGTTGAAGGAGTCTCTGAAACGATCTAGATTGAGAATTAGATGTAGGGGGTAATGGTGATTTATCTAAATAGGGATAAATTGTTTGATTGGAATCTCCACAAATCAGGAGTGTGCCTACTTTATGTGTATCAATAACTTGAAGAAGGTGGGATAAAAATGATGTTGGTCTTTTGTTGGGTGCGTAATATGAGACTACTGTTATTGGGATATCGCATAGGTTGCCTATAAGTATGAGGTAGCGACCTTCTGGATCCTTGATTTCGGATTCTAGGGAAAAGGGTGTAGTTCGGTGAAATGCTATTAACACTCCTCTGTGTTTGGACTTGGCTGAGGCTGTATAAACCTGGGGGTAGCTTGCACCAAAATATTTAGGGGTGGAGGATTCAGTGAAATGAGTCTCCTGGAGGCAGACTATGTATGCTTTTGATGCTGAAAGTGACCTGAAAACTTTAGTACGTTTATGAGGTATGTTTAGACCTTGTGTATTTAGGGTAAGTACATTCAATGGAGCCATATAAGAGTTTTTAGAAAAATATAACAGTACATATCAAATGTAAATTGTGGTATTAGACAAAACCCGGAGTAAGGGAGGAAAATGGAGAAAGAATAAGAAAATTAGGATAGAAGAAAAAAAAAGGAGATGCTAGACAGTAATCTAATTAGATTGAGATGGTTGAAATCCATAGCAAGAAATACAAAGTAGGCTTTCTGAACTCAAAAATGACAGGAGCTCAGAGGCACAAAGTCTGTCTGAGGAGGCCCCCTACACTGTAACTACAGTGAGGGAGAGTCCTAGGACAGAAAAATCAGAGGAGCAGTGACCTCTTCTCGGCTTCTCAACGGTTACAATTTATTCAAGAATAAGGAAAAAAAAAACATATTAAACTAAGACAACCAAACTTGGCAAGGTAACCAGCTACAAACATGTATTTAACTAGTGACTAGTTATTCCACAATTAAGAACATAAGATAAACAATTAACCTTATACATTTTAAAACTAGAAATGGCATATTTCAATTCTATTATGATCATAGGATTGATACACCTCAGGGCTGCTGTAAGTGTGGAAAATAATTAAGTATTCACTCTGTAGGAAAGAAATAGGGTTAATAACAAGAATATTAGTATAAATACACATAGCCTTGGAGATACAACTTCTGTCTCTGCATAGTGTATGAAGGGGAGGGAAGGAAGGGGGTGGGGGAGGGGGTAGAGGTAGTTATAGGAGAAGGGGGAGAGACAGGATGTTACAATGAAGAGAGACTTATGAGGGTATAACAAGGCGATTTGGCAGAATGATTTTAAGTGTACTGATACTTATTTTCTTATGGGTAGGAAAAATGTGAATGAATTTAGGCATGGCTAAATTAACCATGGAGTTTGGAGGAGACACAAAGTTAGTTACTCAGTCAAGTCAGTCCATTGTGTCCTGCTGGTCAGAAACTGGAGGATTGAAACGGCCTCTCTTTGGGGTAGCCTGTCTGTTTCCATCAAGTTCAGGGATTGATGAATGTGGAGGAGAGTCAGAAAGGGCACGGCGTCGCGTAATTGCAGATGACTTATTATAAAGCTGAAGTTTTTGCAGCGTGTTCTTTAGTTCTGTAGTGGTTTTGCTGGAGTATTTGGCTCCTTGATAAGTGAACCTAATTGAAAATGGAAACCCCCATTGATATGGGATGTGGTGGAGTTGGAGATTTAGGAGCAAAGGTTTCATCTCACGACGTTTAGCTACTGTTATGGGAGATAAATCAGCAAAAATTTGGTAAGTATGTCCTTGGAAAGTAAGAGATTCTTTCAGTCTAGCTGCAGCCATAATTTGATCTTTGGTGCGGAAAAAGTGGAACTTAGCAATTATATCGCGAGGGGGGCCATCAGCTTTGCGTGGCCCTAAAGCTCTGTGGATTCTATCCATTTCCAATCTTTCTATAGGAATTGATGGTGTTAGTTCTTGAAAGAGGGCTGTCATAGATGATTGGAGGTCAATGATTGACTCCGGTATACCTCTTATACGAAGATTTGAGCGGCGAGCTCGGTTCTCAAAATTCTCCAAACGGGCTTGCATTGCTGCATTTTCTTCTTTTAGCATTTCAAATTCATTGTCATGGGTTGCTATGCTTGTTTCAATATCATCCATCCTGTATTCAAGGTCAGCAGTGCGCTGACCTATGTCTCTGATTTCTTTAGTCAGAGTCTCAGTAATTTGTTCAGAGGACACTTTCAAAGCTTTTTGAAACATTTTCTCTATTTGTTTCAATATTTTGGGTTGTAATGTATCAGTTTGTTTTGACTGGCTTATGGCACTGTGTTCATCATCAGTATCAAAGGAATCCTGTGATAAGTGCTGTTGTTTCTTGTCAGAGCAGGGTTTGACTGCCTGAGGAGAATTTGACAGTGCCATTTTCATATTCCCTTTGAGTGGCTTTTCTTTGAGGGTTTTAGCTGCGGTTTTTCCACGGGTTACTCCAAAAACCATATTGTTTTGATCCCTGGGCTCTAGGGAGTGATATGGTGTATATTATTTTGTAGTTACCCTGCCATTCGAGCGTCTGTGAGAGCCGTTAAGAGCCGAGAAGGACAGAGCTTCAGCAGGACACATCCATCACTGGCCACTCCCCTCAGCTGACTTCATTTTATTTTTTTGTAAATAATCTCATCATGCTTTGTACCAGAACCATATGTTATGTGCATACAACGTTTTACATACAGTGGTATTGTGTTTTATCTGTCCGGAAATTGGTTGGTGGCTATAAGCTTGATGTATCAACATTTCAGAATGTTCCTTCTTTGCCTTCCATAAGCCAAGTCCATTGCTGGCTGAGAAGAGGTAATTTCAATTTCATTTAAAAACACATTGACTATCATATACCAAATGTCCAGACATTTCTGATTTCGTTCAGTATCCTTTCAGGTGTCCAGACTTCAGCAATTAAAAATTTATATTTAGGCACCGTTCATTTAATCAGTTCAGTCACGTTTTTATCCGTTTTTCATCAGGTTTTCATCCGTGCTCATCAGTTTCACATCCTTCCTCATCAGTTTTACATCCATCCTCATCAGATTTTCATCAGATTTTTTTACATCCACTACCAATGCAAAAACGGGTGAAAAACGGGTGAAAAACTGACCATTTGTCAGTTTACATCCGTTTTCCGTTTTTGGAAAAAAATTGAGCTTTGATCAGTTTAAAAAAAATGGATGATGATGGATGCGGATGTAAACTGATGTAAATGGATGATCATTAGGGATGAGCCGAACATACCCGTGTTCGGTTCGCACCAGAACTTTCGAATGGACCGATAGTTCGCGTGAACATTTAGAACCCCATTGAAGTCTATGGGACTCGAACGTTTGAATTCAAAAGTGCTCATTTTAAAGCCCAATATTCAAGCTATTGTTGGAAAAGTCTTTGAGAACCCGGGTCTTGCCCCAGGGAACATGTATCAATGGAAAAAAAAGTTTTAAAGACTGTAGTTTTTTGTGGAGCAGCGATTTTAATGATGCTTAAAGTGAAAAAAAAAATTCCTTTAAATATCGTACCTGCTGGGTGTCTATAGTAGTGGCACGTGTTTAGAAATGTCCCCGCACAACATGAGATTACTCTTAGAAAAAAGTAATTTAATACTGCTTGCGGCTTTAATGTAATTTTTGGTCCCTGCAATATGGATAAAAATCATTGAAAAAAATAGCATGAGTTTCCCCGCCACCACTCCCCCCAGGTCATTACAAGACCCAGTGCCGATCCTGACCTCCCTGGGGCCCTAAGCAAAATGACATGGCACATTAAAAATGAGATTTGGGTCGTGCGCTGACGACAGTGACATGTCACATTAAAGAAAGTTGAGAAGCGGGGTGAGGGGGTGTTCTGCTGTCGAAAATGACTCAGGCAGCGAGTTTAGAAGTGGGGTGAGGGGGGCGAAAATGACTTCTCACCAGGCGGGGCCTCTAGTAATTTGGGGGGCCCTTTGCAGCTTTGCGGGGCCCTAAGCGGCTTGCATAGTGAGCCTATAGTGAGGATCGGCCCTGACAAGACCGTTTGGCCCTATATACTTTGAACAGCAGTAAACAGGCGGTGCAAACAAGATAAGGACTGTAGGTTTCTTAAGTAGAATCAGAACCATGTCATACTTTGCTCCTGCATATTGCACAATTTCCTAAAGAGACCCTCAACAAACTACATGACACTTGTGCCTGATGAGGCCACTGATGTTCCAGTGGTGGTGGCCCGTGAGACTGTCCATACAGGCTTGGCCCCCCAAAGTGCACGTGCTGTGTGGCAACAATATGTCGATTATTTTAGGGGGGGGGCCATTACAATGCCAGATCTTGGCTCAATAAATTATTTTTTTGGGAAAGAAAAATTCTAGAAAAAAGGGGGGTTGCCATCCGGGGCCCCCTTTGAACAAATTTTGTGAAGAACTCCTGTTCTCTGAAGGCCTCCATTATTTCTGCAAGTCAAAATGTATAAAAAAGAAACTAATGTCAGTCAAGCCTTAGCTTTCTCCCCATATCAAACCCACAAACTCATCCACTGATCATAAAGTCCAAAAATCAAGTTTCGTATCGTCGTACTGCATGATCGTTTTCACGACGTTTTCTACCGACTGCGAACAACGTTCTCACTCATGCAATATCCCTTTATACACTATTAAATAGCCCACGTGCAGTAACAGCTAATGCGTTTATGGGCAATTAAATAGCACACGTCCACTAACACTGAGTACTATGTTTAGGTGTAAACTAAACACTATGGCCCAGATTCTCGTATCTGGGCGTAAATCTGCGGCGGCATAACGTATGTCATTTACGTTACGCCGCCGCAAGTTTTACAGGCAAGTGCTTTATTCGCAAAGAACTTGCCTGTAAAGTTGCGGCGGCGTAGCGTAAATCCCCCGGCGCAAGCCCGCCTAATTCAAATGAGCCGGGTAGGGGGCGTGGATCATTTAAATTAGGCGCGTTCCCGCGCCAAACGTACTGCGCATGCGCCATCCCTAAAATTTCCCGACGTGCATTGCGCTAAATGACGTCGCAAGGACGTCATTGGTTTCGACGTTAACGTAAATGGCGTCCAGCCCCATTCACGGACGATTTTTAAATTGCGACGCGGGAACGACGGCCATACTTAACATTGGTTGCCCCTCATATAGCAGGGGAAACTTTACGCGTTGCAAATCTAACGTAAACGTCGTAACTTCACTGCGTCGACCGCGCATACGTTCGGGAATTCGCGTATATTGCTAATTTGCATACTCGACCTGGGAAAACGACGGAGGCGACACCTAGCAGCGAAAAAAAAATTGCATTTAAGATCCGACAGCGTAAGAGCCTTACGCCTGTCAGGTCTAATGGTTATCTATGCGTAACTGATTCTAAGAATCAGTCGCATAGATACGACGGCCCAGATTAGGACTTACGACGGCGCACATTGCGTTGCGCCGTCGTAAGCCCTTTGAGAATCTGGGCCTATGCAGGCAATACAACACGTTAGAGCACTGCATCTAGCACAATCTACTGCCTAACAATAGGAATAGCTGATCTAGCTAAGCTATACAGTGTATAAATATATGTACAACGCTAGGATGTATATATATCCTCTACACACTGTAAATTTAACTAAACTGACTAGCCTTCCTGCTCTATCTATCTATCTATCTATCTATCTATCTGGTACAAAAGACTCTGGGCCAGATTCACGTAGCACTTGCTTGTAAACTTGCGGCGGCGTAGCGTAAATCCGTCCGGCGCAAGCCCGCCTGATTCAAATGGGGCGTGTATCATTTAAATTAGGCGCGTTCCCGCGCCGAACATACTGCGCATGCTCCGTTTTGAAATTTCCTGCCGTGCTTTGAGCGAAATGACGTCGCACCGACGTCATTTTTTGAACGTCGACGTGAGTTACGTCCTTTCCTATTCACGGACGACTTACGCAAAAAAAATATATTTGAAATTCGACGCGGGAATGACGGCCATACTTTAACATGGCAAGTCTAAAGATAGGCCACGAAATACCAGCTTTAACTATACGCCGGGAAAAGCCGCCTAGCGACGACGTAAGAGAATGCGACGGCCGCGCGTACCTTCGTGAATCACCGTAAACAGCTAATTAGCATACCCGACGCAGAAAACGAAGCAAACTCCACCAAAGTATTACACCCACGATCCGAAGGCGTACGAAGCCGTATGCCTGTCGGATCGAAGCCAGAAGCCGTCGTATCTTGGTTTGAGGATTCAAACTAAAGATACGACGTGGCAAATTTGAAAGTACGCCGGCGTATCAGCAGATACTCCGGCGTACTTCTTCTCTAAATCTGGCCCACTGTGTCTCTATCTATCTCTCTCTCTCTAACTGTCTGACTGTTCTTTTCTTTAACAAAGCTGGAACACACTACACGCAGCCGCCTTACAGGCAGCCTTATATAGTCTGGTACAAAAGACTCTGGGCCAGATTCACGTAGCACTTGCTTGTAAACTTGCGGCGGCGTAGCGTAAATCCGTCCGGCGCAAGCCCGCCTGATTCAAATGGGGCGTGTATCATTTAAATTAGGCGCGTTCCCGCGCCGAACATACTGCGCATGCTCCGTTTTGAAATTTCCTGCCGTGCTTTGAGCGAAATCAGTCAAGATCTTAAGGTCTACGTTTAACAACGAGATTGGCCTATAGCTGGCGCATACAGTTGGATCTTTACCCTCTTTAGGGAGTAATGTAATGTGAGCCATCAATGTCTCTTCTCGCATCTCCTGACCATCCCGTATTGAATTAAAGGCGGCAAGGAATTTTGGTGCCAATTTCTCAGAAAAAGTTTTATAATAGAGCAACGTATACCCATCAGGGCCTGGTGCCCTGTCTGGTTTCAATGCTTTCAGAGCTTCTAAAAATTCCTCTATTGTGATTGGACCATCGATATCTCCTGCCTCTTCTTCAGGCAGTCCGGGCATTCCTGAGGCCTCTATATATTCTTTCACCTGTTGTTCTCTATTGGACCTCCTTAAAGTAGACTATTGGCCCTCTATCCTATAGAGGCTTGGTATAATAATCTCTGAATGTATTAGCGATTTCCTGTGTAGATTTATCAAGGGTATCTCCCTGCGTTTTTATTTGATCAATATGATTCCTAGCCCTTGTCTCTCTAAGAGCGTTTGCCAACATTCTACTGGGTTTATTTTCATACTCATAGTATGCACGCCTACATCGGGTTAATTTAGATTTTGCTTTATCCGTCAATAAAACATTTAATTTGTCCCGTAGACTCCTAAGTCTTTCCTCTATCCGTTGGGTTTGGGATTTCTTATGTGCCAGTTCTAGTACCCTGATCTCTCCAAGCAGTGTATCCAATTTAGCCCCTAAAGCTTGTTTCCTATGTGCACCTAATGATATGAGAATACCTCTAATATAGCATTTGTGCGCTTCCCATCCACATAATGGGGATATTTCCTCTGATTCATTGGCTACAAAAAAATCCTCTAATTCCCACGCTATTTGATGTTCATACTCTGGTTCTTTCAGGAGTGTCTCATTTATCCTCCAATTCCATTCCCGCGAGCTTACCTCTCCCCACTCCATAACACAATTTGTTGGCGCATGATCCGACAGTGTAAATGAGCCTATGGAGGCCCTCAATATACACGGCAATGCATTCTGAGATATAAATATGTAATCAATTCTAGTGTATGCCTTATGTTTCGCTGAAAAAAAGGTATAATCTCTGTCGTGTACATTGAAGACTGTCCAAGTATCCATCAGTTGCAGATCTTGTAATAAACTTTTGGCTCTACGAAGTTTGGAATAGGACAAGTGTGACACTCCTTTTGAAACATCCAGAGCAGGATCCAGTGCCATATTCAAATCACCTCCCATTATTAGAATCCCCTCTCTATTTTGATGAACTAAATTCAGATATGTTTCAAGCGCCACAACTTGATCTTCATTTGGTAAATACAAATTTACCAATGTGACCTTTTGCTCACTAATAAATCCATTTACAATAAGAAGACGACCTGTCTCATCTCTAACTGTCTTGGATTCTTTCCATGGTACTTGACTTGAAACCATGATTGTTACCCCATTTGCTTTTGTGGTCTGAGATGCACTATGATACACTTTAGGAAATCTGCGGTTCCCCAATCTTGGGATTCTATCGTTTCTAAAATGTGTCTCTTGCAGGAAAATAATTTGAGATTTTAATCTACCTAGTTCGGCTAGCAGTCTAGAACATTTTTCGGGACTATTTAACCCTTTTACATTATATGAAGTAAAGTTTAACCTCGTCATCTTGCTATTTCCAATCCACCTAATCCCCAGGTAAACTACAGTGTGAGGGGGAGAATACCGGGAGGGGACCTACCCAAAAATAAAAAAAATATATAAAAAAAAGAAGGGTAACTCGGGGTCTGGCTAGTTCTCCAGAACCCCGAGTACTGTAATCTCTAGGCTGTTGTAGGCTCTATGTCCCTGCAAGTCTGCCTACCACTTGCCTAGTATAAAGAAAAATAAAATTTTTAAACGTCTCCGACTTCCCTCCACTTGGAGGAGAGACGTTAAAATATGGAGGGGTGAATAAGCACAACAACGATCCGAGCCACCTTATCTACCCACGTGCACCCAACATTTCGCCCACACATCTTACTCTACATCGCCTCTTATTTCCTTAATCCAAGCTTTCTTTGGACCTGTTGGACTCTTACCCATCTAATATCCCCCTTCTTATCTTGATATTCCTCTACCACCCCTCTCTCATATCACTACCCAAACGTACTTGTTCACATTGATACTTTATGACATGCTCTCACTGAACGCAAAACAAAAACAAACAAAAAAAACGAAAAAAAAACATTATCCTTCTTTCCCTTTTGGGGGTTCCTCTCTTACTGTCATAGTTACGGTTATTCCTATCTGCATATTTATTCTTAACTGAGTTTTTAAATGTAACACCCCCCTTACCTGTGTGGAACAGGAAGAACATCTTTCCGTGTAAGGGCACTAAATTCCTACACCCCACTTCCTCACTCCCTCTAATCAGGGGGTTCTCCCCTACCCCTGTGATATAGTGACCTGTGTTAGAATCCTAAATAACCCTTCTTTCACCCCTACCCTCCCTCCCCTCCCAATATCATATCTTATCCCTTCTTATCACCATACCCTTCTACAAAGAACATCAAACGGACAAAAAAAATTAAAAAAATTAAATACAAAGTAAATCTTCAGTGTATAATATCATTTATGAAATATCGATCGGCAGAGGGTAAGCCTCTGCCGATAGAAAAATAGGTGTACTAATCGTGTGATTCCATGATACTGTGTGATTCTCCCCCCCCCCCCTCTCCCCCCCTCTCTCCTATTTATATAGTGGGTGTACTCCCACATAAGCACTCAAAACAAAAAAAAACAAAAAAAAACACCATTATATTATTATAACCCCCCTCTTATCTCTCCCCCAATCTTCTCAGGCCCTTTTATCTCTTTTATCACCAGACCACCCCTCCCCCCTTTACCTCTAGGTACTTCATGCTCCAAGAAAAAAAAAACATCAATAGATATATCTATTCTTCCTGTTCTTATACATAATGAACCATATTACATACTTCAAAATCTTATTGGCATCTTTCCCCTTTTATCTATTGACAGGTAGCTAAATAAAAAATAAAAAATTCCCATCGGTTATGGTTATATCCGGTTCAGTACACTTGCTTCTCCTTGCCTCATATAGCACAGGACATTTTAGCCCCACCATAACCCCCCCCCCCCCTCCCCCCAAAATCCATTGCACCTAATATTCCCCACACAAACAAACAAAAAAAAATTTCTCTTTTCCCTTTTTTTTTTTTCGCTCCGTCACAACCTAGTCATTTTTTTTCAAACATTAATTAATCTCCCTAAATCCTCATTCCTAATGTGATATACAGGAGTATATATTTTTTAGGCAACATTATATTATATCTTTCCCATATTATTTGCCTCATATCCTATTGTCCTTAATACGAGGGATACTCCATTACTGCCGGTAGATCTGTCCAATTGGGAACCTCAATAGGCTCCAGCTCCAACAGTTGACCAGGGTCCCTCAGATTGAAGCTTTGTCCCCCCTTTTTTATAATTACCGCCAATGGGTATCCCCATCTGTATGTGGCTCCCTTACATAATAGGTACTCCAACAAAGGCTTTAATGCGTGTCTCCTCATTTTTGTGTATTTACATAAATCCGGGTATATCTGTATTTCGCTCTCCATATACTTCACTATACCCTCTTGCCACGCCGCCCTGAGAATATCCTCCTTTACCCTAAAAAATTGTATTCTACACAAAACATCTCTCGGCTTAGTCTGTACTGGGTTGCGAGTTGTTGGCACCTTATGTACCTGATCAAGCTCAATAGGGGTATTTGGGGGACGCTTCAAGAGCTGATTTAAAATAGCAGTGACTGTCTCTCTTAACTACTTGCCGACCTGCCACCGTCATTCTACGGCGGCAGGTTGGCTCTCCTGCGCGAGAGCCCGTAGCTCTACGTCGGCTCTCTCGCAGGTAACCAGGGGCGCGCGCGCCGCCGGAGGCGCACACGCGCGCCCCGACCCCGTGCGCGTGCCCGGTGGGCGTGATCACCGCCAGGCACACGCGCTTGCTCATTACAGAGCGGGGACCGGGAGCTGTGTGTGTAAACACACAGCTCCCGGTCCTGTCAGGGGGGGGGGAATGCTAATCCTCTGTTCATACAATGTATGAACAGAAGATCAGTGATTTCCCCTAGTGAGGCCACCCCCCCACAGTAAGAACACACCCAGGGACATACTTAACCCCTTCCCCGCCCCCTAGTGTTAACCCCTTCACTGCCAGTGGCATTTTTATAGTAATCCAATGCATTTTTATAGCACTGATCGCTATAAAAATGCCAATGGTCCAAAAATGTGTCAAAAGTGTCTGAAGTGTCCGCCATAATGTCGCAGTACCGAAAAAAAACGCTGATCGCCGCCATTACTAGTAAAACATTTTTTTTATAAAAATGCCATAAAAATACCCCCTATTTTGTAAACGCTATAACTATTGCAGAAACCAATCAATAAACGCTTATTGCGATTTTTTTTTACGAAAAATATGTAGAAGAATACGTATCGGCCTTAACTGAGGAAAAAAATAGTTTTTTTATATATTTTTGGGGGATATTTATTACAGCAAAAAGTAAAAAATATTCATTTTTTTCAAAATTGTCGCACTATTTTTGTTTATAGTGCAAAAACTAAAAACCGCAGAGGTGATCAAGTACCACCAAAAGAAAGCTCTATTTGTGGGGGAAAAAAGGACGCCAATTTTGTTTGGGAGCCACGTTGCACGACCACGCAATTGTCAGTTAAAGCGATGCAGTGCCGAATCACAAAAAGTACTCTGGTCTTTGACCAGCAATATGGTCCGAGGGTTAAGTGGTTAATGCAGGACCTTCTGTCTCTTCGGGGACCCCTTTTATCAGAATGTTATTCCTCCTACTTCTATCATCGGATTCCTCAGATTGCAGTTGTAATAATATCATTCGTTAATGTTGTATATATACTTTTTCTTCTAAAGTCTCTAATCGAGCATCTGCTATGTTTTGCTTTTGCTCCAGATTTGTAACTCTGAGATCTACCGTCTCTACTCTGTTTTGTACCTCAGCAATCTCCTCTCTCAATGTTCCAGTTATACTGATTAAAATTTGTTGAATGTCCTATTTAATGGGGAGAGCCTGAATAAGCTGTTTCATCTGAATAATGTCCTGCTCTATCCCCCTCTCCTGGATGATAGGTATAGAATAAGAGCATACCTGAGTGTCTTCATTGTCTTCATTAACGGCTGTAGATATTGTGAGATCCTTTACCGCTTCACCCGTCAGCGCGTCAACTCTGATCTGTGAGGCTGGAACAGCTGAAACTGGAACAGCTGAGATTGGAACATCTGAGATTTGTAACGATGCCTGCAGCGCTGCCTCCGGATACGGCTCCTGAGTCAGAGCCATGCTAATGCCGCTGTCCACCGACGCTTTCAAGTACTTCTTCACCATCAAGTACATGGTAATATAAGAATGGGTTGGAGTGGACGGCACTCCTGTATTCCTCCCCCGTCTCGACATGGACCACCCCCAGCACGGAGACGCTGCCTCCCGTTAGATAAGGCTGTGGCACTCGGGAACAGTAACACTCGGTATACTCAGTACACAGTCATTAAACAATAGAAGCGCTCACCGATATATTGCTACTTCATGGAGCCCAGGGTACCTCAGCTGGTCTGCTGCTCTACGGACCTTTTACGGACCTTCTAATGTGCTTCTAAACCTCGGGGCTGTGAGATTCTACAGCCGGTCTACTGGAGGGTGCACTGTGGTACGATTAGGCTCCGATCTCCATGAGTCTCATGCTGCCATGCTTAGGCCACTCCCCCAGTAAGCGGAAGTAGAAAATGTCTTGAGGTTGATGTGTGATGTTTGCGGCATGGGCGTATGTCCGCCGGCGAGGGGCCCTCTGTGCATTTAGCACTGACGATCATTGAGGAGGGGATGCGCTCACTCCGCAAGCACACTAGTGGTTATGGACAGATGTGCGCTCTTATCTGGGTCGTGTCTGATCAGCACGGCTTGGGATTCGTAGCGTACGCCTGTACATAGCCTCCATTCCACCTATAATAAGGGTATAATCTGGATATGCATTATTCTATGGAATGGCGCAGATTAAGGATTCTATCAGCGTTTAATATGAGAGCTTGTGATCGGTTTTGGGTGAGGGGGGCACATGCACTCCCTTTCCAGACACACCCATAAGACTTTAGCCAGCATTGTATGTATTTCTATTCATTGTATTGTATTCATTGTATTGTATTCATTGTATTATATTCTATTCATGTATTCTATGGGACTTCCTGTCAGAAGGAATGTCCTTATATGGTGTTTGCTGTGTCAAGGGGACATCCTGTGATGACCACTTCCAGGGGGGAGGTGATTAACTGGTGGAGTGATCACTTCCTGTTTGTGTGAATAAAATGAGCTGTGCTAAGCCATGATGGCAATGATGGCGATGACTGTGACTTGAGAACAAGCTGGTGTGAGTTCTCTTGACTTGAATGAATGGCAGGGAATATATGGTGAGTGAATTTATTTAGTTTAAGATGGCTTATTTCATTAAGACTGAGTATGTGCTTTTTAGCACAGGGCAAAATGGCGGTGTGCTCTGCATACAGCCCACTTTGCCATGTCACTCCCCCTCTCTCTCTCACCCCCTCTCTCTCTCTCCCCCCCTCTCTCTCTCTCTCCCTCTCTCTCCCCCTCTCTCTCCCCCTCTCTCTCTCCCTCCCTCTCTTCCTTCTTCTCTCCCTCTCTTCCTTCTTCTCTCCCTCTCTTCCTTCTTCTCTCCTCGCTCTCCCTCCCTCTCCCTCCCTCTCCCTCCCCCTCCCTCCCTCCCTCCCCTCTCTCTCCCTCTCTCTCCCTATCCCTCCCTCTCCCTCTCTCTCTCTCCCCCCGCCCTCTCCCTCTCTCTCCCTCTCTCTCCCTCCCTCTCTCTCCCTCCCTCTCTCTCTCTCTCTCTCTCTCTCCATCCCTCTCTCTCTCTCTCTCTGCACTGGGATCCCCCCACTCTCCCTCCTCTGTGGATGTGGAATGATTCAGTGGCACCCCCTTCCCATTCTCCCAATGCACAGGGGAAAATCCTAGAGGGGTTGTCACCTTGCTTGATCCCAGATGTTGTATTGGCTGCATATGTCCGATGGATGAGGAGGGTGCCCTGGAAGTAGTGCTGATCGCCTGTGTTTTACTTACTTTAATTTTTTTATCCATTATGGGCGTGAGTGGGGCCTTGTGTCAAAATTTTGCCTAAGGCCTCACAAAGCCTAGAGCCGCCTCTGGCTGATCACAATGCAGTCACCTGAGTCTCTGCTAACAAAGCATGATGACTTAAGTCACAATGTACTAATATTGGGTGATATTCTAATGAAGTCATATTAATATTTAAAAAGATGAATTTATCCCACAGATCAGAAGATAAGATACACAGTGGAAGATTTCTTTGGTGGAGATAACAATATTACAGGATGGAGCCTGGGTCTCATAAACTCTACCATGTACACGGCTTCCACTCCCGGAATTACCTAGACACGTACTGTTCCAGTAAACCAGAAATGCCCTTTGCTCATGAGGCTTTAAGGTATCCTATGGAGAAATTTTGCAACGCATTTTCCTCAGGTAGGTAAAGCTCTTTTTGATAATAAATTTATTGTGCATGAAGTATTTATTAGGAGAAATTAAGCATAACTATTGATTTGCAGAATGGTCTTATACAAGTGAAGATATGACTGAAAAGGAGAGTGAAATAATCATATATTTAGATAACCAGGTAGAGACAAAGTAGAATTTCTGCTGATCCATTCTTTAGGAAAATCAAAAAGCCCTCTAGTGGCACAATGTCACTGCTGCCAGGGCTTCCATCTTCACAAAGGGATCTTCTTTCTGGGTTTATGGACTCTGTCCGCTTGAATGGCTGAGCCGCGATGATGCGCACAGAAGTCACGGTCTCAGCACAGAGCTCTGAATGGACAGCACTGTCCTTTCAGAGTGTAATGTGCATGCACCAGTGTCATCACTGGCTACCAGGCCCGGACTGGGACAAAAAATAGGCCCAGGCATTTTAGACTGGACCCCTGGGGGGAGGAGGTGGGGATGGGGGGGGGGGCGAGCATTCACATGGGTGATTGTGATGGGATATTTATCCTGAGAGACAGCCTCAGACCAGAAAAGAGACATGCCCAGACCATCAAAGAGACAGCCTCAGTCCAGCAAAGAGACAGTCCCAATTCACCCCACTTAACACACTGGATCAGTTCAGTGCACTAACCTTCCTCCCTGTGCAGCTGTCACATTGTACCAGTGAGAGGCTGCCATTGTCCCGAGTGCAGGTATATCTCCAGCGGATGGCCCAGGAGGTGTCTGTCCCCTGCAGGTTCTTCTCTCCCGCCTTCTTCTGCACATCCTAGTTTGTTGGCTCCGGCCCTGCTTCAGGCACGGCCGCATAGTGGGAGGTAAGCGGTGGCCGCGGTCTGTGTTAGCCCTGTCCAAAATGCAGTCACTGCTTATCTCCTGCTGTGTGGCCTGGTCATCAACAGGCTGCTCTTCTTAGGACATGCAGCCCGGAAGCCCTGGCCCACTAGGCAAATGCCGGTCTAGGTGTGAAAGGGGTCCATCTACCCCCTTCTGGGGGGTTAAAAGCACCCTGTTAGATGCACCAAAGCGCCTCTATAACAGCAGTAAATCTCGGCTAAAACTAGCAGCGATTTATCGCAAATGCCCCCACCGTCTCAGTGTGAAAGGGGTCACTAAGAGAGACTGACCAAAGCAAGCTTTCATCATGAATAGTTTCAAACATTGGCAGGCAGTATACAAAAAATGACAAATAAATAAACATGGGCAGGCAGTATACAAAATAAATAAACATTGGCAGGCAGGATACAAAAAAACACATTGGCAGGCTGGCATAGTGTTACTTACCTTTCTGGCAGTCCAGGCTCTTATATGACATCAGGCAGAAGGGGTCTGCTGCAGCTCCTCCCCCTTTACGGTCACATTTCCTCCATCCAGAGCTCAATAGGAGGCTGGCCGGATGGCTGCGGAGCCGGCCGTGGTAAGCGGCACTGGCACAAGGAATTTACTTTACTACCGCTTTAACTTGGGGTGGAACTCCGCTTTAACTCTCTGACACCCACCAATAACTGAAATATTAGTTTTTATTAAACTGACCTATAAAAAATATGCTCTCTTCTTGAATGGCCTATATTCATATTTAGATGTAACACAGTTGTGCTTTAACTGTGCTGAATTCAAATGCATTGCATATTTGTTTTCGGGGCTGTTCGGAGTTGGGCACTTACCTACATATTTGGTGGACTTGTCCAATAGTTCAGACCTTCTGGGAGGAAATGTTTGAATTGGCTTCCAGAATGTTTGCATTAAAGCTACATCTTAACCTAACTACTGCAATACTCAACTTGAAACCGGAGTGCATAACGCACACCCAATTCAAACTTTTCGTTCAGCTCCTTACAGCTGCAAAGTAAACGATAGCAAAAGCATGGAAATCTCCTTCATTGGTGGTAGCTGAGACGGAAAGTATGATGCACAATTCCATGATTCATGCTAAAATGATGGCTATAGAAAAGGATCAGATCCCCAAATTCTAAAATTATGGCACCCATGGGTGAAATACCACTTACCATCAACCTTTGACGAAAATGTTCTCCTGCCATGGTAGATGATTTTTGAATAACCATATTATATCTCATGTAGCGCTACCCCCTCAGGAGCCGCTGGTTGTTTTTGGGATCGGCAAATTAAGTTACCTCTAATCGTTGTCTAGGGGTGGTAGTTGTGAGTAGAGCAGTAAACGAATGTCCAATCAGCGAATAAGGTTTTCTGAATGCTTTATTTCTCGGCCCAACATGACCAACATCAACTTGAGGTAGATAGAAAAGGTTGATGAAGCAAGAGAACATTGTGGTATCAGGCTTGGATAGAAGGAAAGCAATCCTGCTTTCAGCAATAGTACAATTCGTTGCCACTCCAGCCAGAGTGGGTGAAGTGCCCCCGGACAGACTCCTGCCACGAGCCTGGCAGCCGAAGCGTCACTTTAAAGTTGCTGGGAAGGACAATTCACTACCACTGACTTGGCTCTGATTTTAAATAAGATTTCAGATGAGGCCTCTGCCACAGGCTCAATGCTGAAAATGGTGAACAGCAGAGCAAATCCTCCCAGTCTTTCTCTTTGGGGTCACCGACTGACAGTGCTGAGGTTATCTGTCAGTGTTCGGTCACCCAGATCCCCGATGGTTCGTTCAAGCCCTTTTGGATCACCTGCCTCTGGGTTCTCCTCAAGCCGATCCCCCACCGACCGGCATACAGCCTGGGATCTCTTCAGTAGAGGGGGACCCAGTAAGTCACTGGGGCCCCTTTGATAGCATCAGTCACTCCAGGCCAGGAGGGCCCAGAGTCAGGAACTCCACGTTGAGCGCGACCCCAGGCCAGGTAGGCCATAGTGGTGGGGCCCACGATGTGCGCACACCCTAAAGGTGGGTGCCGCATCCGGAAACAGGAACCCGCGAAGAACAAAGAACAACGGTTTCCGCCACAGAAATACTCCTCCCCAGCATGCCCCGCGAGGGAAAACTCCCCTAATTGGCTGCTGAGGAAAAGCTGCTCCACCTGGATCTCTCTGGCTCCACCTGTCGGCCAGAGATGGTACCGCATCCCTGGAACGCAGTCTGACCCACAGAACAATCCAGATTTGGCGACAGCCAAATTTGACATAATTAAGAATGAGAGCAACTTATCTCTCTCATTCTCCCACTAACTTTAGCGTAGTGCCTTTACGGAAAGTAACGGGGCGCTACACTCGTGATAGCTTTTGGGTCAACCCGATGGACTCCCCTTTCTTCTCTTTTCTGCTCTCTCTTTTTCTTTACTTTAACCACTTAAAGACCGCCTCCTGCACATATACATCAGCAGAATGGCACGGCTGGGCACATATACGTACAGGTACGTCCTGTACTAGTACCCAGCCGTGGGTCGTGGGTGTGCGCCCGCGGCACCCTCCCGCGACCCGGTCCGAAGCTCCATGACCGGGAACTTGGGACCCGCAGACGCGATCGCCGGTGGAGTCCCGCGATCGGTCCCCGGAGCTGAAGAACGGGGAGAACAGTGTGTAAACACGACTTCCCCGTTCTTCACTATGGCGGCTGCATCGATCGTGTCAACCCTTTTATAGGGGGACACAATCGATGACGTCACTCCTACAGCCACACCCCCCTACAGTTGTAAACACACTTCAGGGAACACATAACCCCAACAGCGCCCCCTAGTGGTTAACTCCCAAACTGCAATTGTCATTTTGTAATTTTGTTTATATATTTTTGGGGGATATTTATTATAGCAAAAAGTAAAAAATATTGCATTTTTTTCAAAATTGACGCTCTATTTTTGTTTATAGCGCAAAAAATAAAAACCGCAGAGGTGATCAAATACCACCAAAAGAAAGCTCTATTTGTGGGAAAAAAAGGACGCCAATTTTGTTTGGGAGCCACGTCGCACGACCGCGCAATTGTCAGTTAAAGCGGCGCAGTGCCAAATCGCAAAAAGGGGCAAGGTCCTTTAGCTGCATTTTGGTCCGGGTCTTAAGTGGTTAATACATTTTCACCAATCCTTCTTATTATTCTGAAGCTCTTGATCCTTCAGACTATAACTTTCTTTCTTAACTTACCTATACTAATTTCAGTTGTTCTAGTTAGACCTTTTTATAACAGAGAGGGGGTTATTTCTGAAGGGCAAATCCACTTTGCACTACAAGTGCAAACTACTAGGTAGATTCAGTAAGAGTTAGGCCGGCTTATCTACAGATATGCGGCGTAGGTGTAAATATGCGCCGGCGCGCTTTTGTTCCTTACCCACAGAACAAGATACGCCTGAAAATAGGTGTCCTCCAACCGACGCAACTTTTCTAAGCCGGCCTAACTTGGGCGCATATTTAGGCGCGACGCATCTTCCGCTCGCATTGATTTCCTATTTAAATATGCAAATTACGGAGATACGCCGATTCGCGAATGTAAGTGCGCCCGACGTAGGCTAAGCCCAGTGCGCGCAAGTGTTACGTCCGCCCTAAAGTTATTCCATCAAAAAGGTGGAATAACTTTGCACCAGACGGACACAGGTCAGCTGGAGAGCAGCTACAGCAGCACCGTTACGGACGAGCTGAGCAAGCCGAGCACCCACACTTGCAGGACAACACATCTGTGTGCCAACATGCCAGGGGCAGGCGTGCTCCTTGCACTACTAATGAGTCCACGGACTCGTAGGAGGGCACGGGAGCGGATATACCGCACGCGCATGAACATCTTTGACATGGGTGAATCGGAGGTGTATCGCATGTTCAGATTCAGCAC
This sequence comes from Rana temporaria, assembly GCF_905171775.1. NCBI lineage: Eukaryota > Metazoa > Chordata > Amphibia > Anura > Ranidae > Rana > Rana temporaria. The sequence goes on from NC_053498.1 coordinate 119,917,810, forward strand.
TGATGCCATCCAGGATTTAGCCACAATCCTGCATGATGACATCACCAGCAAGACACATCGTGCACATAGTGCAGCCACTGGTCAAGGTATTAGCAACACTGCATTTCCTTGCCAGTGGCTCCTTTCAGTGTACAAGTGGAGTCTTGTCTGGGATGTCACAAACCACCACATCTTTTCACGTTAAAAACACACATTAATCATGGCACAATGAGAATGCATGCATGCACACCACTGTGGTCCCTAGCACAGACACATCACATCCTCATCGAATTGGATTAGACCAAAGTACACCACACGGGACTTTGGAGCAGCAACGCCACGCCAAGGCTCCAATTATGTCACTGTACATTCATACACCTTTCACACGGCAGAGGGTGACACCCCTTTGCCAGCAGGAGTGACACCCCCCCCCCCATTCACACACCAGTCACACTGTAGCAGCACTCCTCACGTGTGCTGGCACAAATCAAAGGAACTCATCACCTGAGCAGAACAAAAATAAAACAAGCTCATCACCTGAGCAGAAAACACAAAAAAAAAACATTTATTCTGCCTTCCGCTGGCTGCGCCTGGTGCCAGCTGTTTGGCTCCTCAGCTGCCTATAGGGAGCCTATGGTGGGGGGGGGGCTGTTAGATCTGGAGGGGGCTCATCCACAGGTGGCCCAGTCCTGGCAGGTGACGGCTGCTGGCCTCCAAGGCAACGGCTATCCGGCTGAGGAACTGGTTTGTCTGGGCCTGCATCCTCAGCTGGCGGGTGAGGTTTGCCCTCTCAGTCCGATGCCTCCGTCTCCCCTCCTCCTGTACGGCAGTGGTATTTGCCTTAACAGCCTCAATAAGGCAATCCACCTTGGTGACCAGGTTGGCAGTGGTGGCCTGCAGGTCAACTACACAGGTGGCTACTGCAGAGCTGTTGCAGCTCAACTCCTGCACTGCCTCCCTTAGTTGTCCAGCATTCTCAGCCATCTTCTGGAGATGCCCGGCGATATCCCCCATATGCCAGGTCTGCTGGCTTTGATCCTGGGCAATCTGGTCCTGTACATCCACCGCTACACCCCTCGTCTTCCTGGTCACCTTCCTGGGGCCAGAAGAGGCGACTGAGCGGTTGTATGGGGAGCCCCTTGAGGTGGTTCCCCTGCTGGTGGGTGATGCAGAGGGGCTTCCTATCATGGGGGTGGAGGTGTTAGAGGGCCCAACCATCAAAATGGACTCCTCAATGATAAGACCAATCTGGCCAAGGTCCACTGAATCATCCAACACCACCTCAATAGGAGAGGTGTGGACAGTCCCCACCACCACAGCATCTTGGGGGTCTTCCTGAGGCTCCTCGGACGATGTAGTAGGATGGCCACCGACACCAGATGTGCCCGCCCCCTTCTGCACATCTGTGGATGACACAAAGCAGTCACATGTTGGAGGACCCACACACTTGTCACATGTTCCCTTCCCCCACCCACACATGCTACACACCAGATAGGAAATATAAAACACACTTACCTGTCCTCAAGACCTCTTCCCGGGAATCAAACCCCTCTACTCCCTCCACCTGCTCCCTATGCAGACACCAGGCGATCCTCTCATCCTCTGGGGTCAGTCAACATCACAGGGTGGTCCACCCCCAGTGCCAGTCCGGTGTTTGTTTATTTTGGCCAGTTTCTCCCGCACACAAAGCCGCATGTCGTTGATTTTTTTTGAGATGTTCTTTGCAATGCGGGGGACATTGCCAAGGGCATTGACCCTAGTGGCTATGGTGTCCAGGATCTCCTGCTTCCTGGCACGGGTGGTATTTTGACTTTCAGGTCCATGGAGGAACTCATCAAACTCCTCCATCCCAGAGATGATGATAGCCCTCTCCTGGGCAGTATAAAAAATGTTTCTCTTGCTGACAGGAGCAGCCATCAGACAGAAAAAAAAAACAAGCCGGGGGCAAAATTACCACGCTCAGGGGGGGGGGGGGGGGAAGCAGGATGTAATTTTGCGTCGGACGGACGCATGTCTGGGCGAATTTATGCGCTCAACGCAAGTCAATAGGCCGGCGTACAACGGGAAGTTCGGCCAACCTAGATGCGCGCATGCGCACAAGAAAGCTCTCTGGCTTAGACATCACTGCGCATGCTCCGTTGAAGTTAGGCCGGGCGTAAGCCACTGTACCACGCTCACACAATCATTTGCATAAGTTCACACCCACTTACCCTGGCTTAAGCCTCCAAGTTTAGGTTCGGCCGGCGCACATTGGCGAGCAAGTGCTTTGTGAATCATCAACTTTGCTCTCCGGCTTATGCCGGCATAGCGCATATATGGTGTGTTACGCCGGCCCAAATATGCGCCTATCTACCTGAATCTACCTATACACGTGCAACGTGCACTTGAAATTGCACTGAAAGTGCACTTGGAAGTACAGTCGCTGTAGATCCGAGGGGGACATGCAAGGAAAATAAAAAGCAGCATTTTAGCTTGCACGTGATTGGATAATAAAATTAGCAGAGCTTCCCCTCATTTCAGATCTACCCCTCAGATTTACAGCGACTGCACTTCCAAGTGCACATTCAGTGCAATTTCAAGTGTGCTTTGCACTTGTAGTTTGCACTTGTAGTGCAAAGTGCATTTGCCTTTCGTAAATAACCCCCATTGTGTTCTCAATTGTAACGAGCTTCATTCCTTTTGTCATATTTTGTTTAATGAATATATCTGTTATGCCTTTTTATGAACTCAATGAAACCACTTTAAAGGAAACAAATGCATTACATAGAGACTATTCCACAGCTCTCCTTGAAGGTTATTTTGAATCTTTTACTGCAGGTGACTTTAAGGGAGACGTGTTGATTGACATCAGTATTGGTCCCATGATACAACATCTTTATGCAGCGCAGGAATATTTCAGAGATATCATCCTTCTCAAGCCTACTGAGCACTGTATTGTAGAAGTGAAAAAATGGACAGACAGCCGAACCGGAGCATTTGATTGGTCACACACCACTACACTTGCTACAGAATTGGCAGGAAAGAGGTGAAGTATCTGCCAGTTTTTTCTCCTAGTGAGGCTGAACACCTGGTGTGATGAACTAGAAGTGTTGGGAGGAGGACCAGACCTATTTTTTAAAACATTTGTAATTTAATTTTTGTATTTAATTAATAATAATATTAATAATTATTTCATTATTGTATTTTTAATTAGCCTTTTCCAGGGCCAGATTAAGAACATCATGGGCCTGGTGCTGAGGATTTTGGTGGGGCCTTTTATAAATAATAAATAAATGCGTGGGAATGACATGAACGCAGCCCAGCCAAGGCAAGTGACCAATGGCACAGAACCCAGAAGGAAGACCGGGTGAAGATGTAAGCGCCCGGGCCCGCCTGATTCATCACAGCGCAGCACTGGAGGGCTCAGTCTGAAAATTTAAGTGTACACTAATGTGCCAATATGCTGTGCATACTTGTACATTGTGGCATAACCTACCCCAGGGCCTCTAAAAAGTAGTAATGTCAGGAAAGTTTACTACCGCTTTATTATCACAGGATCCCAGGAGCCTCTCATGGGGCCCCCTACTGACCCAGTGGTCCTTGGGCAGTGCCTAAGTGCACAGTTGCCAACATTTAAAAAATATTTTCAGGGACACTTTTTTATATAAGTGCTATATTCAGAGTAGCTGAGATCCCCGATGTTCCTCTATACATCATAGTAGTAATCACAAAATTAAAGGAGTTGCACTTGCAGAACACAATAACACTGCAGGAGTGATTCCCCCATCCACAGGTCAGCAGGTGAGAGGGTGTGTGGGGACAGGCTGGCTAGGCACTGGTAGTATCAGAGCCAGATACACACAGGTTACATACGCCACGATCGTTAGAGCGAGAACAATAATTCTAGTACTAGACCTCCTCTGTAACTCTAAACATGTAACCTAAAAAAAATGTAAAGCATCGCTTGGGATACCAGAAAAAAATGTGCTTACTTAACTAACTAGTGTTTTTTTTAATGAATACATTTTTTTTTTTTTAAACATGTTTGAAGAATTGCTGCGCAAATACCGTGCTAGAGCTGCACAATTAATCGTTAAAAAAATCGTGATCTCGATTCAACCCCCCTGACGATCTCCAATGCAGAGTTTGACGATTCTTTCATATAACAAGTGGAGAGACTTTCAGCTATCAAAAGAAAATATCTGGGCAGTCTGCCAAGTTTTTAACAGGAAACATTGTAACTAATGCTTCCTTCTTAGATCAAAGGGATACACTTCTGTGTGTAAAGAACAAATCTGGGCAGTCTGCGAAGTTTGTAAACAAAATGAAACATTGTAACTAAATTTAACCACTTAAAGCGGTAGTTCACCCTCACTTACATCATTTTTCCATCAAGACAGGCATTGTAGCGCGAGCTACAGTATGCCTGTCCCGATTTTTTTACCCCCGTACTCACTGTGTACTTGTACATTAAAGATTTCGGCTCCCGCGGGGAATGGGCGTGCCTATGGAGAGGGAGGATGATTGACGGCCGGCCCTGGCACGTCACTCTCCCCGAAGACAGCCGGAGTAGGTCTCGGCTCTTCACGGCGCCTGCGCACAGGCTATGCGCAGGCGCCGTGAAGAGCCAAGCCTATTTCGGCTATTTCCGGAGAAGCGTGACGCGCCAGAGCTGGCCGTCAATCATCCTCCATCTCCATAGGCACGCCCATTCCCCGGTATCTTCGATGTACGAGTACAAGGTGAGTACGGGGGTAAAAAAATCGGGACAGGCATACTGTAGCTCGCGCTACAATGCCTGATTTTATGGTAGAAGAAAAAAAAAATTTTTTTGCGTTCATAGGGTGAACCCCCGCTTTAAAGTCCAACACTTGTTTCTTAAATTAAAAAGTAATATTATTTGCTAGAAAATTACTTGGAACCGCCAAACATTATATATATTTTAGCAGAGACTCTCTGGAATACAATGGCTATTGCTGCAATATGTTATGTCACACTGCATTTGCCCATTTCAATGAATAATAAAAACGATAAAAACAAAACAGTAAAGTTAGCCCATGTTTTTTTGTTTTGTTTTAATGTGAAAGATGTTACGCCGCAAGAATCGTGAGAGAATTGTGATCTATCTTCTAAGCAAAAAAATTGCAATTCTCATTTTAGCCAGAATCGTGCAGCTCTATACCGTGCAACATAAAAAGTACAAAGACCACCATAGAGTAATTTTCTAGCAAAAAACAAATGATGATTTTTACATGTAGTAGAGAAGTGTCAGAATTGGCCTGGGTGGCAAGGGGTTAATTACCATGAGTAATATACAAATCATTATTATAAGGCCTGTGATCCTATCAGTTTGCTGCAGTGTGTCAGCTTGTATTTATATTGGCCGCTCTGAATGTAGCTTCTGACAGGCTGTGCAAGCAGGCCTGTATCTCTGGAACCATAAATGATAGCCGTCCCATATTTTAACCAGTTGTGGGATAGGTCTTCCCATGCCTACCCCCCAAATGTGAGGGTTTCGAGCTACAACCCCCCAAAGTCGATTTTTTTTTTCAGAATTTTTTTTTTTTTTGGGCAAATGGGCCTATCTAGAGAAAGGGGCCTGGAGCTGCAGCTCCATCAGCCCCCTTGTTAATCCGGCCCTGGCCTTTTCAACTTGTGAGAAGATTTGAAAATCAGGTTATAATATTAAGAGGGGAAAAGTTATGTTAACGTAGGATAAAAAGCCTTTCACGCCTAGGATAAAACAAATCTAAATGCCTAAGCCTTCTTTTGCAATTTTGACATGTGTTAGTAAAACCGTATATATAATCAATACTTTGTGCATTCAGGTGATTATACCTTGTTGTTTTTTTAGGACAAATTGGACTTTCATTTGCTGGTAAATGTTAATGAATATCTCCTGATATTTTTTTTATTATTATTATTATTATTATTGTCAAAGGAAAAACTAGCCAAAAATAGTAAAAAAAACACATATTTTTTAATTTAACTATGCATTTCTTGTTACTACCATAACCTACCACCAAAGAACTACCCAAAATAAATTCTCCTGCTCCTGACGATCGCAGCAATACATCATATGTATATTGTATGTTGTTTCTACCCGTAGGACAGCCCAAAAACAATAGTACGCATTTTGCTTTTTTTAAAAAAAAATACCTAAACCTACCTAAAACACACTGACTGACGCTGATACTAATTTTTTTATTTTTTATTTTGTGCGTGTACTCGAGAGAGGAGCCGGACTGCAGGAGTTGGGAGTAGGCAGGCCTCCCCCAGAGGCAATCTGCCACCTTTCTCCATGCCCCGGGTGGCAATGGTGGGTGTGTGAGGGGGTCCTCCCACACAGCCCGCCCTACCTGCTCCGCTTTGAAGCCCAACGGGGCAGAGTGACTCCCTATAAGGGAGTGAGAGGATCTAGCCCGCTCAACCAGCCCCGTTAGTCCTTCGCCTCTCTTTTTAGAGACCGCGTGGTCAAAGTGCGTGCATGTTAACCCAATTTCGAGTGCGTGTAAGTGTGGTGGTTTTTGCGGGAGGGGGGTGGGCGTACTAAGCGCAAGCTTACCTCACATAGCACACCCACCGGGAGCCGGGCTGAGACCACCAAACTCAATTCACATGTAGCTGAGACCGGAATCCGAACCTCTAGCTGCAGAGGTGAATGGCTTGTCAGCGCAGTGCCAACCGCGTTGAGCCACCGCAGCTCCGCTGATACTAATTTAAAAAAAATCCTGTCCAAAAAATGCTGACCCTGACCTTGACCAACACACTAACCCTGGCACTGACCTACTGTAGTTCAAACCTTGATCCAGGTATTTTGGCACGGGCACATCAGGGCACATCACATCAGGGTACAGGGCACAGCACATCAGGGCCCATCACAGCACATCAGGGCACACTACATTGAGGCACAGCACATCGGGGCATGGGGCACAGGGCATTGTGATTGATGATGAATCTACATGGGGGGACACTGTTTTTCTAAAAAATGTTTTAAAGAACTTGGGGGGGGGGGGGGGATCTGGGAGCCTCCTTGTTAAAGGGGGCATCCAGATTACGATAAGCCCCCCGCCCGCAGATCTCCACAACCATCGCCCAGGGTTGTTGGGAAAAGGCCCACATCCCCATCAAAATGGGGACAAACTGCCCCAAAGCACCCCCTATGTTGAGGGCATGTAGCCTGGTAGGGTTCAAGAGGGGGGGCTCGCTCACCCCCCTTCCTGGCTTGGCAGACTGCATGCTCAGATAAGGGTCTGGTATGGATTTGGGGGGGAGGACACACACCCTTTTTTTTTTCAGTTATGGCGTGGGGATTCCCCTCAAAATCCATACCAGATCTAAGGGTCTGGTATGAATTTTGGGGGGCGCAATTTTTTTTTTGGCATGGGGTTCCAAAGGGTCTGGTATGGATTGGGGATGGACCCCCACACCATATTTTTTTTTTATTGCCGGGAAGCCCACTAACAGCTGATAACTCATCTGTTGTTAAGGACAAGGTGGCAGGCTTCCCGGCCCGCACCTTAACAACCTATTCATTGGTCAAAGTGCATGCATGTTAACCCAATTTTGAGTGCGTGTAAGTGTGGTGGTTTTTGCGGGAGGGGGGTGGGCGTACTAAGTGCAAGCTTACCTCACATAGCACACCCACCGGGAGTCGGGCTGAGACCACCAAACTCAATTCACATGTAGCTGAGACCGGGATCCGAACCTCTAGCTGCAGAGGTGAATGGCTTGTCAAGGCAGTGCCAACCGCGTTGAGCCACCGCAGCTCCGCTGATACTAATTTAAAAAAAATCCTGTCCAAAAAATGCTGACCCTGACCTTGACCAACACACTAACCCTGGCACTGACCTACTGTAGTTCAAACCTTGATCCAGGTATTTTTGTTATTTTTTTTTTTTCACACTTTTTTTTCTATCTCTGCAAGGACAGAGAACGATACAATATATCTCTCTTGTCAATTCACAGAGACAAAAAACACGGGGACGGGCTTCACAGTGACTAAACACTGATAGATAGCCAATTTAGAGGCTATCACAGCGATCAGGTGACCCAGAATTGGTCGTTCCGAGTCCCAATCATTAGAACAGGGTCCGGGCTCTCAGGGAGACCCAGGTCTCTGTGCTGGGAGCGCGCCATGCAACGCGCTTACAGTACGAAGGGAGATACGCAAATATGCGGCCCCACGGGAAAAAGCCCAGTCCAGTGGGGTTGCATATTTGCGTACGGTTGGTGTGAAGGTGTTAATAATGCATTAATACTCCACTAACATCAAATGTAATACTGCTAGAAGAATCTTTTTTTTGGGTGTGCAGCATATGATCCCCAGCAAAAAGCGGTGAAGGGAATTGGTGGTTAGTGGCTAGCTGTAAGTGCTTTATCTCTATGATATGGTCGACACTCCTCTTCCAGTGATATCTGAAAGTCTCTTATACAGCTCAGAAATGTTAACGGTATTCACTAGCTCAGACCTAATATACTCAATACCTCTCAGAATATCAGTTAAATGCTTTATGTGACAGGAGATTTGCTTCTTCCTTTCAGTGACCAATGTGAGGAGAAGGAAGTCAGACTCAGGGCTGGAATTACACATGTTGTAAAATTCGATCTCAACAAGGAAAATCTCACAGACCCAATTGGGCTACCACAAGCCGACTGCCTTGTGTTCTTTTGTATTCCGCAAACCATCAGCAAAGACCTTGAAGAATTTGTGAGAAGCTTCAGGAAATTCTCAAAGCTTCTAAAACCCGGCGGGCGCATTATGTTTTATGGAGCTTTAAATTGCACATTCTATATGGTTGGGGGGGAGAAGTTCCATATGGTAAAGTATAATGAAAGTGACTTGAGAAGTATACTCAGTAATGAGGGGTTTGTTATCACCCATTTGGAGGTTTCCCGAAGAAAGGCTGTGACTGATCTGTCTGATTTTGATTCAGTTATGTTCTGTACAGCTTATAAAGAACAGAAGATTTAGGCAATTGCACTTCCAAGTGCACTTTCAGTGCAATTTCAAGTGCACTTTGCACTTGTAGTTTGCACTTGTAGTGAAAAGTGGATTTGCCTTTCGTAAATAACCCCCCATGTATAGCAAACCCCCCATGTATACCAAAAACTGACAAAAGATGCAGAAAGCAGGATTTGTGGAAAACAAAATGCACTGCCCTCTTCCACAACACATTGATGTGAACAGTTTCATAGATTATGATAGCAACTAGTTTTCATGAGATTTTATTATGCTGTGATCCTGGGTTGTAGTGCATATAAAAAAACTGTTGTTTTCCATTGGTAGTAATGGACCGCATTCAATTTGTATAACATGTGAGTGTGACCGACTTCGCACCTGAATCTCACCTGAACCGGTGAACAGAAACACACAGGGCACCGGACTGCAAACCGCACCGCAGATATGTGAACCCAGCTTTAGGTAGCTAACAATACCCAGAATTGTATCAGCAAGTCATCTATGTACTGGTAGAGCACCTCAAATGTTGAGGCAGTCCTCTGAAAAAAGAGATCACCAACCACAAACCTGCTTCCAAGCTAAACACCAACTTTTTACACTGACACAAATAGACCAGGGCCATTGATATCTAGGCAGGCTGCCAAAAATACAGAAGCCCTGAAGAACGCATCCTTAGACTTTAGAAAACGGGTTAGCATCTTTGATTGATTTTTGAGCTAATAAAATAATAAAACTATTCTGATTCCAGAACTTTTATTTGTGGTGTTTATACACCTTGACTTACCCACTATTTAGCCCATTATTAACTCTCAGTAACCCTAATTCATTTTCATTGACCCTTTCTTCCCTTATTTGCTTCTCTGTTTTTTTTTTTTATTGATTTTCTTTTTACTGTTCATTTATTTATTTTTTTTGTCCATTTGGCTCATTCATTTTTGTAGCTTCTCCTCATATAATTACCTAAAATTATTATTTATTTATTTTCATTTTATTTGTTTTGTAAATAATCTCATCATGCTTTGTACCAGAACCATATGTTATATGCATACAACGTTTTACATACAGTGGTATTGTGTTCTATCTATCCGGAAATTGGTTGGTGGCTATAAGCTTGATGTATCAACATTCAGAATCAGGCCCGGATTTACTCCCTTTGCCACCCCAAGGCCGGGTCCTTCAAATGCGCCCCCCCCCCCCTACACACACACCATCACATAGGGGGCCTTCATCCAGACCGGCCCAGGGCACAACACATCAGGGTACAGTGCACATCAGGCCACGGTACAGAGCTCAGCACATCCGGGAACAGCACATCAGGGCACAGCACATCAGGGTACAGGGCACAGCACATCAGGGTACAGCACATCAGGGTACAGGGCACAGCACATCAGGGTACAGAGCCCAGCACATCAGGGTACAGAGCCCAGCACATCAGGGCACGGGCTCATCAGGGCACAACACGTACAGGGCACATCACATCAGGGTACAGGGCACAGCACATCAGGGCCCATCACAGCACATCAGGGCACACTACATTGAGGCACAGCACATCGGGGCATGGGGCACAGGGCATTGTGATTGATGATGAATCTACATGGGGGGACACTGTTTTTCTAAAAAAATATTTAAAGAACTTGGGGGCGGGATCTGGGAGCCTCCTTGTTAAAGGGGGCATCCAGATTACTATAAGCCCCCCGCCCGCAGACCTCCACAACCATCGCCCAGGGTTGTTGGGAAAAGGCCCACGTCCCCATCAAAATGGGGACAAACTGCCCCAAAGCACCCCCTATGTTGAGGGCATGTAGCCTGGTAGGGTTCAAGAGGGGGGCTTGCTCACCCCCCTTCCTGGCTTGGCAGACTGCATGCTCAGATAAGGGTCTGGTATGGATTTGGGGGGGAGGACACACACCCTTTTTTTTCAGTTATGGCGTGGGGGTTCCCCTCAAAATCCATACCAGATCTAAGGGTCTGGTATGAATTTTGGGGGGCGCAATTTTTTTTTTGGCATGGGGTTCCAAAGGGTCTGGTATGGATTGGGGATGGACCCCCACACCATATTTTTTTTTTATTGCCGGGAAGCCCACTAACAGCTGATTACTCATCTGTTGTTAAGGACAAGGTGGCAGGCTTCCCGGCCCGCACCTTAACAACCTATTCACTGACACTGTGTGGGTGATGTTCGGGGCCAAACTCATGCTCAACCAAAACCGCTAGCCCATCCTTACTGGTTAGGTAGTGAATACCTATGAACTCCGTTATTAGAATACTACCCACAACTGTCAAAAGTTGGGGTGCTGTGTAAAATCTACATAAAAACAGAATGCAATGAGGTACTTACATCCCAAAATACTGTATAGGGAAAAAGAGCACTGCGGCAATACGGATATTTATGGTACCACCAGAGACATAACAACACTTTGTATAGATTAAAAACAGGATATTTTATTACAAAAATTATAAAATATTATAAACAATTGGTCATACCTGAAGAGATCACATTGATATATCTCTCAATATTGATAAATGGTGCTATGAAGTGCTAACGATCAGTTGGTGTAATCTTGGACACATTTAGCCAGTTCTTCTCAACATGTTTTGCGGAATTATCGCTTCTTCAGGAGTATTTGAGAGAATGGATTATCTGCAGAAAACAATAAAAAATACAGCATAATGGAGAGAGGCTGTCTGCCTAGAGCTCTGTATACCGCGTACCAGGGGAGCCTAATAACGGGTGAGATAACCCGATAATCGATTCAAAAAGTATCCCAGGGGCTACCTGAAATCACCTACCTCACAGAGGTATATTCCTTGGAGGTTTTTGGGGCAGTTTTTAAGCCAAAAATCGGCGGGAAGGAGTCCCCTCACAGCCACACAGTGATACAGAGCCCCTGTCATGGCGCTGAAGCCGTCGTATGCAGAGATGACAGGGAGGAAGCTGAAACAGCAGACAGCACCCCTTGTGACATCACACAGTGAAGCTCCTGCCCAGTTAAAGGAACAATTTCAGCCTAATTTCCCCTCAGGGAATACTGTGGGAGAAAGAGAGAAATTTGATAAAACTCTGCAGAGGGAATTAACACCACAAATAACATTGGAACAAATAGAGCTGCTGCTCCAAAGATCATTAATCACTTGCCGACCTCCTCATGTACATATACGTCAGCAGAATGGCACATGTACGTACCGGTACGTCCTCTGCTTGACGTGGGTCGAGGGTCCTATCGGGACCCCCCCCGGTACATGCGGCGGTCGGTAAGCCTCGGGGAGCGATCCGGGACGACGGCGCGGCTATTCGTTTATAGCCGCCCCGTCGCGATCGCTCCCCGGAGCTGAAGAACGGGGAGAGCCGTATGTAAACACGGCTTCCCCGTGCTTCACTGTGGCGGCGCATTGATTGAGTGATCCCTTTTATTAGGGAGACTCGATCGATGGTGTCAGTCCTACAGCCACACCCCCCTACAGTTGTAAACACACACAAAGTGAACCCTAAATGTTACAGCGCCCCCTGTGTTTAACTCCCAAACTGCAACTGTCATTTTCACAATAAAGAATGCAATTTAAATGCATTTTTTGCTGTGAAACTGACAATGGTCCCAAAAATGGGTCAAAATTGTCCGAAGTGTCCGCCATAATGTCGCAGTCACGAAAAAAATCGCTGATCGCCGCCATTAGTAGTAAAAAAAATAAAAAAAAATAAAATGCAATAAAGCTATCCCCTATTTTGTAAACGTTATAAATTTTGCGCAAACCAACCGATAAACGATTATTGCAATTTTTTTTACCAAACATAGGTAGAAGAATACGTATCGGCCTAAACTGAGGGAAAAAAAATTGTTATATATGTTTTTGGGGGATATTTATTATAGCAAAAAGTAAAAAATATTGCATTTTTTTAAAATTGTCGCTCTATTTTTGTTTATAGCGCAAAAAATAAAAACCGCAGAGGTGATCAAATACCACCAAAAGAAATCTCTATTTGTGGGGAAAAAAGGATGCCAATTTTGTTTGGGAGCCACGTCACACGACCGCGCAATTGTCTGTTAAAGCGACGTAGTCCCGAACTGTAAAAACCCCTTGGGTCTTTAGGCAGCATATTGGTCCGGTCCTTAAGTGGTTAAAGGCCTCATCAAGGAGATTAGGGAACTAGGGCAGCGTACTTCAGCACTTGAATTAAGAACTAATGATTTGGAAAAATGTACAGCAGATTTCTCTTCAGAAATTGATAATCTTAAAGAGGAAAATTTGACCCTACAAACGAGATTAGAGGACTACGAAAATCGCGCCAGAAGATAGAATATTCGCATTAGAGGAATCCCCGAAACAGTGATTGATTTACAGGCCACAATGACAGCCCTTTTCCAGGAACTGCAACCGGGAATACCGGTGGAGCGACTTGAAATGGATAGGGTGCATAGAGCCCTCACTCCAAAAAAAACGGATGGCCCGCCACGTGATATTATCGGTAAATTTCATTACTACCGGACCAAAGAACTACTATTGAATTCAGCAAGACATAAACGCGTATTGCAATTTCAAGGGTATAATTACCAACTTTTTGCCGATTTATCACAGCTAACTATTAACAAAAGAAGGGCTTTGAAACCACTCCTCCAAATATTGCAACGCAATACTATCATCTACCAGTGGGATTTCCCCTTCTCTGTGAGATTCTCCTACCAAAATCGCAAATATACCTGCCGTAGCGCAATGGAACTGCAAACGACTCTGCAGAATATAGGACTGATGATCACCGCCAATGTCGCCTCTGACGCTCACCGACGATAAATATACTTCCTCTTCTGCCTCCAGAGAAAGTGGGAACCATAGTCCCAACAAAAGACTTCGCAAATCGTCACCTGTTCCAGATCCAAGTGACTCAATGGACTGAACAGGGTCACAAAATGTGCTTATTCCCTTTATTCCCCCCTTTTTTTGGGGGGTAATCTACTTAACCTTGTTGGTCTTGTTCTGGCCTTTATATGACTAACTTGGTGACTTTCCCATTTCAGTTACACATAAGTTATTGTTGCAGTGACTATTCTCAAGTTTCCCTCTTTTCTTTTGTATTTTTTTTATTTTTACCAGGCCTAACCTGTTATTCTTTGCAATACAGACTATATAGTAATTAGTACACTGTTAATAACCAATATCTTATTTCCAGGTTTTGGTCGGGTCTAAATTAAATTTTTGAGTGTAATCAACTATTTATCATTTAGCCTACTGAATGACTAGTGGACATCCTTAACCCTACAGGCTTGACTTTTCCCGATTTTCGGCCTCATGAGTATGGTATGTACCCCACTAGCCCCCAGTTAGTAAGCGTTCGTTACTGTCTGGTATATGTTTTTATGTTTTTAATTCTACTTGAAGTTTGTTAAAATGTAATTTAATTGGTTGGCTCCCTGAGTTCCGCGGGACTGTTCTCTTGTGCCTCCCCTTGCTACCCTCAGCCGCCCAGTAACCCAGTGGATGGTTGACAGTAGCTCTTGTGCCCTTGGAGGGAGATGTTTTCTCCCCTCAATGGAAAGGTCATGAACTTATATGTTTTCTGCTTTCTTTTGAAAATATATTATTTAAATTGTACTTCCTCCCTGAGTCTTCCTTTTTTTCCTTTTTCCCCCCTTAACTTAATTTTCTCCTTATGACTTGAAGGTGGTTTCCTCTTTAGTTACTCCATGTCTGGGCAACATTAGATCTAACATTTTCATATTATCATGGCCCGATAAACATACTCTCCCTTAATGTTCAGGGTTTAAATATCCCACAAAAACGCACCAAAGCCTTTCGCACCTTTAGTTCAAAAAAAGCACATGTCATATGCCTCCAAGAAACGCATTTCACACCACTGTCCACACCCAAATTCTTTAGTAGGTCCTACCCACAAGTTTATACGGCCTCGGCCTCTACAAAGACACGGGGTGTGCTCATAGCATTTCACAGTAGTACCCCTTTTTCAATTACAAAAGAGATCAAGGACCCAGAAGGCAGGTATCTGATTCCTACAGGGCATCTATTAGACTCCGAAATCACCATTGTGTCATATTATGCTCCCAATAAGAAACCCAACTCTTTCCTATCTCACCTATTACGTCGTCGATTCCCATAAAATAGGTACTGTGATATTAGCGGGAGATTCCAATCAGACCGTCTTGCCCTTTCTGGACAAATCACCCATCCCACAATCCCAAAAGGCAGATAAGCAATCTTTTTCTAAACTACTCGCAAAATACAATCTAGTCGACTCCTGGCACGAAATGAATCCAACTAAGAGGCAATATACACACTATTCTTATCCCTGTCGGTCGTTCTCAAGAATAGACTGTATCTTTCTGCCCATAGGTATGACGCCGGAAATATTAATCTTCAAAATTCTACCCATCCCATGGTCTGACCACAGTGCAGTCTTCAATACCATATCATCTACAATACCTAAAAAGTGTGACGCCACATGGCTGCTTACAGACTTTTTGCTCAAAAACCTAATATATAAACAAAATATTGAAACTGCACTACGGGAGTATTTGAAATTCATTTCCATACCGTACCGGTTGATGTTCGGGCGAGAGGCTCGATTACCAGTCGATTTGGCTTTAGGGCTATCATCAGATCACACTTCCGTAGCCTCCCATAAAGGCTATGTAGATCGCCTGAGAAGGAGCCTGAAAATGGCCTATGAAAAGGCACATGCTAGTTCTGAGCAACGGGAACAAAGAAACAAAAGGAACTTTGACTTGAAAGTCCGGATCCAGGATCTGCAGCCAGGGGACCGAGTTCTGCTAAGAAACCTCGGCATTCCAGGAAAACACAAACTGGCTGATCGCTGGAAGTCCTAGCCTTACATCATCTGTAAACAACTTCCAAACCTTCCCGTGTATCAAGTCAGACCTGAAGGAAGTGTGGGCCCCCTAAAGACCTGGCACAGGAACCACCTTCTGCCTCTCACTGAGGCTGTTCGCCTACCCCCGATCTCTAACTCTCTGGATTTACCCTCCACATCCAAGCCCTCTGGGCTGATCACTAGATGTCAAACCTTGCATCCAGACCCAGAGGATGATGAGTCCTCAGATGAATGGATAGGGTGAGAGTGGTTATGGTCTTCTCAAGAATCAGAACCCAATGCTTCGTTCCTGCCCTCATCTGAAGCAACCAGTAGTGGAACACTTCGGCCAGAGGCCCCTGAATTCATACCTCAGAATGTGCTTAATGAAGATCTTGAAGACGATATTGATCTGTACTCGGCCGAAGATCTCATGGAGGCCCCAAGCCCACCAAACAGAGATTTAGATGAACCAGGAGATGAGGAATCTGGTGTGTCGGAAACCGAGGATGATGCTGCCCCTCAGAAAATTGAAATAGACCCGGTTCTTCCTAACTCCTTAATGCCAGAAGAACCATAGGAAAGAAGAGTCATCCATCCTCCATCCTCCAAAGAGACTGACCTATAGCCAATTGGGAGAGTGTTCTGAAGAAGCCATCCTCACCTCAAAAAAATCTAGGCCCAGATTTACGTACATCAGCGTATCTTTGTGCGGGCGTAGCGCATCTCATATGCGATACTCCAACGTAACTTGGAGAGGCTCGTACTGTATTCACAAAGCACTCGCCGACAACGTTGCGCCGGCGTAACGTAAATCGGCTGGCGTAAACCCTCCTAATTCAAAGTAGGTGGGCGTGTTGTATTATAATGAAGCGTGACCCCATGTAAATGCATGGCCGAACGAACAGCTCATAATCATGTTGAATTTACTCCCTAAGATACGCCGGCTCCATTCATAAGACGTAAACGTAACCTATGCCTAGCCCCATTCACGTACGACTTACGTCGGTCGTATCTTGCAAAATTCAGGCGTATCTCAGTTCCTGAATAAGCGCATAGATACGACGGCGCACATTTGGACTTACGACAGCATATCTGGAGATACGCCGTTGTAAGTCCTTTCTGAATCCGGGCCCTAATGTTTTGAGTGATCCTCCAACTGCCACTTTAGTGGAGGTCAACCCCTGCTCACCCCCTGACACATCTGAATCTAGCACCCTAGTGTTAGTAAATAATGGATAGGACAGCCTGCCCACCCCCAACGATTGGTGGGAGGTTCCGCTGTCCAATTTATGCCAGTCAATGAGTTGTTTAGCTTTGAACAGAGTAAGAAATGATGCCCAGAATTTATTACCTTGCATGTTCTAACAACCTATTTCTCCGCTTGTATTGTGAAAGCCAGTATCGGAATCCATACTTTTGTCCTCTTTGGGGACCAAAGATTTCAGGTGGGTTGAGTTTGTAGGGGGGTCATCCTGTCAGAACCTTACGACAGGTTATCCCCGCTGGAACTTTATCCACACCATTGTAAGTATGCAAGTTACCTTTAAGGAGTTATGCATTGTGGGATTGCAAGTAGCAGGAGATATGGACTCCATTGACTCTTAGGAGAAACAGACTACACTTCCCACAATGCCCTGTGTTATTTGAACATGTGGCACAGACTTATGGGGGAGGTTACTTAAAGAAAGGGCGCGGCTGATTTCGCTCTCTCGGGACCTGCACTTCTCTTCTCTGCGGAGCTGCTGACAGTGTACAGTCGTACGGTTAGGCCAGAAGCCTAGGCCTAAATCTACCGAGAGACCAGCCGTCTGGAAGGAAGCAAGACTCCAGCATCCAGCCCATGTACCCGGGATCGTAGAGGCAATCCAGCTGTCAGTTGAACCAGTGGAGCACCCTCGTCTGGGATCTTTGTGCTGTGGAGCGGTGATTCACCAGCGCGCCTCCTGAGGAGAATTCAGGCGGATCAGCCTGTCGGATGAGAGAGCACTTGCTCAACTTCTGACTCTCTGTTTACACAGACACCTAGAGCCACCCCACAGGCCGGAGACACGTTCTCGGCCTCAACCCAAAACGTAGAGGCCCAGTTAACTGTTTGAGTGTTCATAGAAGTGACTGACACTGACGAGTGTCAGCTCACCAACGTTCGCTGTTCCAGACATCCTGTTGTTTAAGTTCCCTCATTAATTGCCACCTTGGATTACAATTTCTTATGTGCACCAACCGGCCGCGACGTGATCATTAATTGTTCTGTAGGACTGCCCGCTAGAGGGCGCTCGCGAGCATAGACTGTCTACCTTAGTTTAAATGAGTGGTACCATCCCTAGCTAAGTTTTTCCTTACTGTCATTAATTGCTGATTCCTGCAAGAGCCCTTGCGAATCATAGTGAGTCATTGTTTATCAATTGTGTCCACAATTAAAACCTATGCCTGTTCCCTCAAGTTTCCACAAAGTAAACTTATTCTTTTTCATTTAAATATATTCACTGTGTAGAGTGTATTTTCTTGCCTGGAGGAACCACCCTTAATAGCAGGTAATTCTATTGTTGTATTATTACTGCTATTGTGACCCCAGTTCAACAGAGGTCACAATATCTCAACCACCAGGCTTCTGATGTGTCAAGGGAGGGTTCGAGCTAGTTAATAGGGATGAGCTGAGCCAAAAAGAGTAGATCCCAAATCAACCAGCGGCTCCTTCGGGGGTAGCGCTACATAACATAGGACCCCTTATTTGACAGCAGCTTCACGTCTTGCATCCATTGAACTTGGGAGTTTTTGGACAGTTTTTGCTTGAATTTGTTTGCAAGATATCAGAATAGCCTCCCATAGCTGCCTCCCACCCTCATAGAACTTTTGCTTGAGGATGCTCCAAAGGTTCTCAATAGGATCCCCATAGCAGTCATTAATGCAGAGGTATTCTTTACAGCATGAGATGATTTTATTACGGAAAGCATAGTTCTTCCTTCTGTACCAGGGAAGGAAGTGTTCAGTTAGGAACTCCACATACTTTGCAGAGGTCATCTTTATACCTTCGGGGACCCTAAAGGGGCCAACCAGCTCTCTTCCCATGATTCCGGCCCAAAACATAACTCCACCACTGCCTTGCTGACGTTGCAGCCTTATTGGAACAGGGTGGCCGTCCACCAACCATCCAGTACTCCAACCATCTGGACCATCCAGGGTTGCACGGCACTCATCACTGAACAGGGCTGTTTGAAAATTAGTCTTCATGTATTTTTCTGCCCAATGCAGCCGTTACTGCTTGTGAGCATTGGTTAGTGGAGGCCGAATGGAAGGTTTATGCACAGTTCCAAGACTCTGGAGGACTCTACACCTTGATGTCCGTGGCACTCCAGAGGCACCAGCAGCTTCAAATATCTGTTTGCTGCTATGTAATGGTGTTTTTGCATGAAACCCGTCTGTGCTCTGAATTGGCCACAAATCTCTTAATAATGCGATGATCACGCTTAAGTCTTCGTGAAATATTTAATGTTTTCATACCTCGTCCAAGGCATTGAACTATTTCACTCTTTTCGGGAGCAGAGAGATCCTTTTTCTTCCCCATATTGCTTGAAAATGGGGCTTTGCTTAATAATGCGGAACTCCCTCCTTTAGTAGTTTTTCCTTTAATTGGGCTCACCTGGCAATCTAATTATCACAGGTGTCCGAGATTGTTTTCAGTGATCAAAAGAACCCTGAGACACAATGCCATGCATGAGTTAAACTGAAAAACAAACTATTTGATCTTTGTGACACTGAAATAGAATTTGCATAATAATTTTGAACATTGTGTAAACAAAACACACAAGACATTTTGGGCACCGAAAAAAACTTATATTCTATACTTCAAATTTTTGTTTGACAAGATCAAACCTCTTCTACCTATAAAAGAAACAACAACACAGTCACACAATACTGTCACCTGAGTCTCTGCTACCAAAGCATGATGACTTGAGTCACAATGTACTAATATTGGGTGACATTCTAATGAAGTCATATTAATATTAAAAAAGTTGATATTATCCCACAGATCAGAAGAGAGGATACACAGTGGAAGATTTCTTTGGTGGAGATAACAATATTACAGGATGGAGCCCGGGTCTCATAAACTCTACCATTTACACGGCTTCCACTCCCGGAATTTGCTAGACACGTACTGTTCCAGTAAAACAGAAATGCCCTTTGCTCATGAGGCTTTAACGTATCCTATGGAGAAATTTCACAATTCTTTTTCCTCAGGTAGGTAAAGCTCTTTTTGATTATAAATTATTTTTGCATGAAGTATTTATTAGGAGAAATTAATAATAACTATTGATTTGCAGAATGGTCTTGTACAAGTGAAGATTTGACTGAAAAAGAGGGTGAAAGAATCATATATTTAGATAAACCAGGTAGAGACAAAGTAGAATTTCTGCTGATCCATTCTTTAGAAAAATCAAAAAGCCCTCTAATGGCACAATGTCACTGCTGCCAGGGCTTCCATCTTTACACGGTCTTCTTTCTGGGTTCATGGGCTCTGTTCGTTTGAATGGCCAAGCCACGATGATGCGCACAGAAGTCACGGTCTCAGCACAGAACTCTGAATGGACAGCACTGTCCTTTCAGAGTGCAATGTACATGCACCAGTGTCATCACCGGCTACTACTAAACAAAATATCTCCTAAACAGTGCATGCTTAAGAGATATTTACTGTACATATAGGTAAGTCTTATAGGTCCGTAGGTATAAATCAAAAAGTGGACTTTAACTTTCTGTTGGAATATAATAATATACTGTAAATAGGGAGGTTGAACATTAGCAAGAGATCATACACCCAAATGTGTTAAAAGATCGATCATCTCCGCTATAGGGAGCCCTGGTTTGTCTACCCCTGGAAGAGTCCCTGGCTATATGTGTGGAATATTCCAAAAATGGGATCTTTCTGACATAATTCTCTCTGGTTTTCTACTCCTGGAAGTTTTAGCTGCCCCACCCATCTCTGTGTGTTCCAACTCTTTCTATTACATTCTCTATAATATAAAACAAATCATGCTGTAATGGGATGGTGAATACCCATCGGAATGGACACAGCAGGTGTGTAGAGCCGGGAGCTCAGCATAGAGATAGAAGAAACTGGTTTAACTCTCCGGTGCCTACCAATAACTGAAAAATCAAATTTTAATGAACTGACCTATAAAAAATATGCCCTCTTCTTCAATGGCCTATATTGATATTTAGATGTAACACAGTTGTGCTTTAACTGTCCTGAATTAAAATGCATTACATAGAGATTATTCCACAGCTCTCCTTGAAGGTTGTTTTGAATCTTTTACTGCAGGTGACTTTAGGGGAGACGTGTTGATTGACATCAGTATTGGTCCCATCATACAACATCTTTATGCAGCGCAGGAATATTTCAGAGATATCATCCTTCTCAAGCCTACTGAGCACTGTATTGTAGAAGTGAAAAAATGGACAGACAGCCGAACCGGAGCATTTGATTGGTCACACACCACTACACTTGCTACAGAATTGGCGGGAAAGAGGTGAAGTATCTGCCAGTTTTTTTGTCTGAGTCAGGCTGGATACCTGGTGTGATGAACTAGTAGCGTTGGGAGGACGACCAGACCTAATTTTTAAAACATTTGTAATTGAATTTTTGTATTTAATTATAAATAATATTAATAGTTATTTAATTATTGTATTTTTAATTAGCCCTTTCAACTTGTTAAAAGATTTGTAATTCAGGTGATAATATTACGCAGGAAAAAGTTATGTTAACCCTTCATGCCTAGGATAAAACAAATGTAAAGGCCTAAGCCCTATTTTGCAATTTTGACATGTTTTAGTAAAACTGTATATATCATCAATACTTTGTGCATTCAGGTGATTATACCTTGTTTTTTTCAGGACAAATTGGGCTTTCATTTGGTGGTAAATGTTAATGGATATCTCCTGATATTTTTTTATTATTATTATTATTATTATTATTATTATCAAAGGGAAACTAGCCTTAAATAGTAAAAAAAACATATTTTAAATGTAACTGTATATTTCTTGCACTACCATAACTCACCACCAAAGAACTCCCAAAAATAAATTCTCTTGCTCCTGCCGATCGCAGCGATACCACATATGTATATTTTATGTTGTTTGTACCCATAGGACAGCCCAGAAACAACATTTTTTAATCCTACCTAAAACACAATGGGGGTTATTTACTAAAGGCGAATTCACTTTGCACTACAAGTGCGCTTGAAAGTGCACTTGAATGTGCAGTCACTCTAAATCTGAGGGGTATATCTGAAATGAGGGGAAGCTCTGCTGATTTTATCATCCAATCATGTGCAAGCTAAAATGCATTTTTTTTTCCTTGCATGTCCCCCTCGGATCTACAACGACTGCACTTCCAAGTGCACTTTCAAGTGCACTTGCAGTGCACTTGTAGTGCAAATTGGGTTTGCCTTTAGTAAATAACCCCCATTTATTCTAATTTAAAAAAAATCCTGTCCAAAAAATACTGCCTCTGACCTTGACCCAAACACGAACCGTGCCACTGACCGACTGTAGATCAAACCTTGATCCAGGTATTTTTGTTACTCTTTATTTTATTACTGTATATACTCGAGTATAAGCCGAGTTTTTCAGACCTTTTTTTTGGGCTGAAAATGCCCCCCTCGGCTTATACTCGAGTCAGTACCTGAGTCCATTGCCCCCTGACCTTACGTTGCCCATTGCAGAATCCGATCTGTGTACCCGAGTCCGTGACATATTCAGACGGGGGTCGTGCAGTGTTAAAAACTTGCGCTCCTCCTTGTGCTGTTCCGTGATAGGCGGAACACTCGGTTTCCCAGAAAACACTGTATTCAGTGTTCCGCCTATCACGATCGCCTTCTCGTCCTCTCGTCTATCACCAACGAGAGGGTGATCGTGATAGGCAGAACACTGAACACAGTGTTTGCTGGGAAACCGAGTGTTCCACCTGTGTTCAGTGTTCCGCCTGTCACGATCGCCCTCTCGTTCGTGATAGACGAGAGGACGAGAGGGCGATCGTGATAGGCGGAACACTAAACACAGTGTTTGCTGGGAAATCGAGTGTTCCGCCTATCACGGAACAGCACAAGGAGGAGCGAAAGTTTTTAAAAGTGCACGG
This sequence comes from Rana temporaria, assembly GCF_905171775.1. Classification (NCBI taxonomy): domain Eukaryota; kingdom Metazoa; phylum Chordata; class Amphibia; order Anura; family Ranidae; genus Rana; species Rana temporaria. The sequence goes on from NC_053498.1 coordinate 119,940,679, forward strand.
CCGCCGTCTATGTCACAGACTTGGGTACACAGATCGTATTCTGCAATGGGCACAGTGAGGTCAGGCTGCAATGAGCACAGTGAGGTCAGGCTGCAATGAGCACAGTGAGGTCAGGCTGCAATGGGCACAGTGAGGTCAGGCTGCAATGAGCACAGTGAGGTCAGGCTGCAATGAGCACAGTGAGGTCAGGCTGCAATGAGCACAGTGAGGTCAGGCTGCAATGAGCACAGTGAGGTCAGGCTGCAATGAGCACAGTGAGGTCAGGCTGCAATGAGCACAGTGAAGCTGCAAATGGGCATTGTTGACCTTTTTTTCCACTTACAGTAGCTGCTGCATTCTCACCCTCGGCTTATACTCGAGTCAATACATTTTCCCAGTTTTTTTGTGGTAAAATTAGGTCCTCGGCTTATACTCAGGTCGGCTTATACTCGAGTATATTCTGTATTTATTTGTTTATTTCTCTGTCTCTGCAAGGACAGAGAACCATGCAATGGGGGTTATTTACTAAAGGCAAATCCACGTTGCACTACAAGTGCAAACTACAAGTGCAAAGTGCACTTAGAAGTGAAGTTGCTGTAGATCCAAGGGGGACATACAAGGAAAACTTACATACATCTGGAGTTTTTATTGCTAAAGTCTAGACACCTGAAAGGAAACCAAACTAAATCAGAAGTGTCTGGACATTTGGTATATCATAGTCACTGGGGGTTATTTACAAAAGGCAAATACACTTTGCACTAAAAGTGCAAATTACAAGTGCAAAGTGCACTTGAAATTGCACTGAAAGTGTACTTGGAATTGCAGTAGCTGTAGATCCGAGGGGGACATGCAAGCAAAAGAAAAAACAGCATTTTAGCTTGCACATGATTGGATGATAAGCTCAGCAGAGCTTCCCCTCATTTCAAATCTTCCCCTCAGATTTACAGCGACTGCACTTCCAAGTGCACTTTCAGTGCAATTTCAAGTGCACTGTGCAGTAATGCAAAGTGGATTTTCCTTTCGTAAACAACCCCCAATGTATCTCTCTTGTCCATTCACAGAGACAGAAAACACAGGGACAGGCTTTCACAGTGACTAATTACTGATAGATAGCCAATTAGAGGCTATCACAGTAATCAAGTGACTCAGAATTGGCCATTCCGGGTCCCGATCGTTAGAACAGGGCCTGGGGCTCTCGGTGAGACCCAGGTCTCTGTGCTGGGAGCGCGCCATGAAAGGAGATACGCAAATATACGTGGAAAAAATCCAGTCCATATTTGTGTACAGTGGGCGTGAAGGTGTTAATAATGCATTAATACTCCACTAACATCAAATGTAATACTGCTAGAAGAATATTTTTTTGGGTATGCAGCATATGATCCCCAGCAAAAGCGGTGAAGGGAATTGGTGGTTAGTGGCTAGCTGTAAGTGCTTTATCTCTATGGTAAATGGTTGGAGTCGACACTCCTCTTCCAGTGATATCTGAAAGTCTCTTCTACAGCTCAGAAATGTTAACGGTATTCACTAGCTCAGACCTAATATACTCAATGCCTCTCAGAATATCAGTTAAATGCTTTATGTGACATGGGATGTGCTTCTTCCTTTCAGTGACCAATGTGAGGAGAAGGAAGTCAGACTCAGGGCGGCAATTACACATGTTGTAAAATTCGATCTCAACAAGGAAAATCTCACAGACCCAATTGGGCTACCACAAGCCGACTGCCTTCTGTTCTTTTGTATTCCGGAAACCATCAGCAAAGACCTTGAAGAATTTGTGAGAAACTTCAGGAAATTCTCAAAGCTTCTAAAACATGGCGGGCGCATTATGTATTATGGAGGTTTAAATTGCACATTCTATATGGTTGGGGGAGAGAAGTTCCATTCTGTAAAGTATAATGAAAGTGACTTGAGAAGTATGCTTAGTAATGAGGGGTTTGTTATCACCCATTTGGAGGTTTCCCAAAGAAAGGCTGTGACTGATCTGTCTGATTTTGATTCAGTTGTGTTCTGTACAGCTTATAAAGAACAGAAGATTTAGGCCTCATTCACACCATTGTGTTAGAAAGTTCACATGAATTTCATGAATAAACATGTGTTTTTAGTGCAATTTAATGTGTAACGTTAAAATGTAATACAAGGCAAAATGTGGGTGGGAGCTTTGAGTGCGTTTTCCATTAATTTCTTCCTGGGAAATGTACCATGTGATTTAAAAAAAATTCTGTGCATCACCATGTATTGCTATTGGCTATAAGGCAAAACACATTTTACCAAAAACTCATAAAAGATGCAGAAAGCATGATTTGTGGAAAACAAAGTTCACTGCCCCCTTACACAACACATCGATGTGAACAGCTTCATAGATTATAATGACAACTAGTTTTCATGAGCTTTTATTATGCTGTGATCCTGGGTTGTAGGGCATATCCTTAGGCTGGGTTCGCATATATGCAAATTGGATGCATTTTTAACCCCTTTTTAATTTGCATAACATGTGAGTGTGACCGGCTTCGCACCTGAATCTCACCTGAACAGAAACGCACAAGACAAACCGCACCGCAGATATGTGAACCCAGAATTGAATTTCAGCAAGTCACCTATGTACTGGTAGAGCACTTTAAATGTTGAGGCAGTCCTCTGAAAAAAGAGATCACCAACCACAAACGCCCAGAAGCGATTCAGTTCGCATGCGCCGCGCTTTATAAGTTTTTCATTCATTCATTCATTCATTCACAAACCTGCTTCCAAACCCTGAACACCAACTTTTTATACTGACACAAATAGACTGGGGCCATTGATATCTAGGCAGGCTGCCAAAGATACAGAAGCCCTGAAGACTTTCCTAAGACTATAGAAACGTGTTAGTATCTTTGATTGATTTTTGAGCTAATAAAATAATAAAAACATTCTGATTCCAGAACTTTTATTTGTGGTGTTTATACACCTTGACTTACCAACTATTAGCCGGTTATTAACTCTCAGTAACCCTAATTCATTTTCATTAACCCTTGCTTCCCTTATTTGCTTCTCTGTTTTTTTAAACTGATTTTCTTTTTACTGTTCATTTATTTATTTATTTTGTCCGTTGGGCATATTCATTTTTTTAGTTTCCCCTCACATAAATACCTAAAATTATTATTTATTTATTTTTTTCATTTTATTTTTTTTGTAAATAATCTCATCATGCTTTGTATCAGAACCATATTGTAACGAAACGTCCCACACTCCGCTTGAGTGCTTTAGTCATATACCACTTTCTCCCAGTCTGGATATAGATATCAGATATTCCAACTGCTCACAAGCACACAATGAGACGATACTTGTTTGTCTGCTGAACATGGACTCTTTATTAGAACCAGAATACAAGTCTTATATACAGTAGAAGAGGCAGGAGTTCACCCCTCCTGCTCATAATACTCTAGCAATACACAGAAACATAAATTAACATGAACTAATTAACTAATCCCATAAAGCAGCCATTGTGACTCTGTAACTACAATACACATTATCATACATATCAACACAGAACTCCTTCATACAATTGCAGGGTCAATCTGGTGACATGCATTGGTGACAAGTGACAGGCTGCATCTAGTGACAGGCATTGGTGACAAGTGACAGGCTGCATCTGGTGACAGGCATTGGTGACAAGTGACAGGCTGCATCTGGTGACAGGCATTGATGACAAGTGACAGGCTGCATCTGGTGACAGGCATTGGTGACAAGTAACGGGGTGCGTCAGGTGACAGGCAATGGTGACAAGTGACAGGCTGCATCTGGTGACAGGCATTGGTTACAAGTGTCAGGCTGTATCTGGTGACAGGCATTGGTTACAAGTGTCACGCTGTATCTGGTGACAGGCATTGGTGACAAGTGACAGACTGTATCTGGTGACAGGCTGCATCGGCGCTAGGCAATGGTGACAAATGACGCACTGCATCTGGTGAAAGGCAATGGCGATAAATGACAGGCTGCATCTGGTGACAGGCATTGGTGACAAGTGACAGGCTGCATCTGGTGACTGGTAATGGGGACAAGTGACAGGCTGCATCTGGTGACAGGCATTGGTGACAGGTGACAGGCTGCATCTGGTGACTGACAATGGGGACAAGTGACAGGCTGCATCTGGTGACTGGCAATGGGGACAAGTAACAGGCTGCATCTTGTAGCAGGCTATGGGTAGCAAGTGACATGGCTGTGGATGGCAATTGGCACACTGTATCTGGTGGCAGGCAACGGTGGCAAGTAACAAGCTGCATCTGGTGGCAAGCAATGGTGGCAAGTGACACACTCGGGGCTCCCACTGATTCTGCATTATGGTGAGTTGAACTATTTCATTATATATTTCAATGTAATAATTAATAGAAATTATGTGATTTGATCATCCTGATACCATATCAATCATAATGTTAGGATGATTTATGTGCTAACACCAGCCATTCACCTGACAAATCACCCGCTGCCAAATTCCCTGTCAACTCCTAGACTACATCCCCCCCATCTTTTTTTGAGAAGGAAGGGGGGGGGGGTAACCCTGAATGGCAGTTTGGAAATGTGGTCACCCTAGCCACCACTGCAGCGCTGCTGTTGCAGCATGCGGCATCACTGAGCTGGGATCAGAGCATAGCTGGTCGGTGGCAGTGGAGAGAAAGGGGGCATGTCTCTTTGCAGGAGGGAGCATGTCTCTTTGCTTTATGGAATGTCTCTTTGCTGGATGGACGTAGGATTTAATTTTTTTTTGGGGGGGGGGGGCAGCATTTTATTCTTGGGCCCAGGCAGCACAATGTCTTGGGCCAGCCCTGTCTACAGCGACTGCAATTCCAAGTGCACTTTCAGTGCAATTTCAAGTGCACTTGTAGTGCAAAGTGTATTTGCCTTTTGTAAATAACCCCCATTGACTATGATATACCAAATGTCCAGACACTTCTGATTTAGTTTGATTTCCTTTCAGGTGTCTAGACTTCAGCAATTAAAAATGCATATTTTAGTCACATCTACAACTCCAGATGTATGTAAGTTGCCCAGAAATGCTCCTCACCTTCACCTTTCCTATAATTATGCTGCAAATTTCTTTAGTGATAGACTTGTACTGCAGATAATGGTCACTCATTCATAAAGAATTCCCTGATTGGTTATTTAACCACTTCAATACCAGGCACTTATGCACCTTCCCGCCCAGACCAATTTTCAGCTTTCAGTGCTCTCACACTTTGAATGACAATTACTCAGTCATGCTACACTGTATCCAATTTTTTTTTATAATTTTCTTCTCCTAAAAAGAGCTTTCTTTTAGTGGTATTTAATCACCACTGGGTTTTACATTTTTTGTGATATAAGTGAAAAAACTGCGAACATTTTGAAAAAAAAAAACACACTTTTTTTTAACTTCTATTGTACAATTTTGCAAATAAGTAATTTTTCTTCATAAATTTGTGCCAAAATGTATACTGCTACATAGTTAAAGTTATAGAGTCTACAAACTATGGTGCCAATCACTGAAAATTGATCACATGTGATCACACTTGATGTACTGAAGGCCTATCTCATTTCTTGAGACCCTAACAAGCCAGGAAAGTACAAATACCCCAAAATGACCCATTTTTAGAAAGTAGACAGTCCAAGGTATTTACTAAGAGGCATAGTGAGTTTTTTTAAGTAGTCATTTTTTCCCACAATTCTTGGAAAAATTACGATTCTTTTTTTACACAAACTGGTCATATTAACAGGTTATTTCTCTCACACAGCATATGCATAATTGTAACTACACCCCAAAATACATTCTGCTCCTCCTCCTGAGTATGACAATACCACATGTGAGACTTTTACACCGCCTGGCCACATACAGAGGCCCAACATTGAAGTAGCACCTTCAGGCGTTCTACAAGCATAAATTGCACATATCCTTTCTCAACCACCTATTACACTTTTGAAGGCCCTGGAGCACTAGGACAATGGAATCGTCCCCAAAATGACATCATTTTGGAAAGAAAACCCCCCAACTTATAATCTCTGAGGCATAATGAGTCTTTTGAACAGTTCATTTTTTTACCAGAAGTTTTTGGAAAATGTGGGAAAAAATGAAAATGCATTTTTTTACACAAAGTTGTCCATTTATAAGATATTTCTAACACATAGCATGTACATAGTAAAAATGACACCCCAAAATAAATTCCGCTACTCCTCCTGAGTATGGCAATACCATATGTGTGAGACGTTTACACAGCCTGGCCACTAGGGATGGGCCGACCACCCCCTATCGGAATCTGGAAGCCCCCATTAACAAAGGGGACTCCCAGATCCCGGCCCCCTCCCATGTGAATTGTTAACGGGGTACCATTTCACCCAAAAAAGTGTCAAAAACAGGGATTTTCCTATGTTTCCCTTGGTGTCACGGGTGACCCCACCCCCATCTGACTTGTCACGGGAATCCCAGTTGCGTCACAGGGGGGAGGGCCTGGTAATGGAATTTAGGGGGACCACCATGCTTTATTTTTTATTTTTCAATGACTTTGATCTGTATTGCCGGGTCCCGACAATTCATTATTGCCGCGATCAGTTTTAAATTACTTTTTTTCCTATACAAATGTCATTTTGCTGCAGGGACTTTTCTAAGCACGTGGAACATGCGTTACTTTACAGGCATACTATAGACACCCCCCAGGTTCGAAATTTGAAGGAATATTTCACTTTTATTGTTTCACTTTAAGCATTATTAAAATCACTGCTCCCGAAAAAATGGACGGTTTTAAAACTTTTTTTTGCATTGATACGTGTCCTCTGGGGCAGGACCCGGGTCCCCAAACACTTTTTATGACAATAACTTGCATATTAACCTTTAAAATTAGCACTTTAGATTTTTCCCATTGACTTTTAAAGGGTGTTCCGCGACTTTTTGAATTTGCCGCGAACACCCCAAATTGTTCGTCGCTCGGCGAACGTGCAAACAATCAATGTTCGAGTCGAACTCATGCACCTCCAGGCATTCTAGCAGCATTAATTACACATATACTGTATTTATTGGCATATAACACTCTTTTTTTTACCCTGAAAATAGCGGATAAACTGTGCCTGCGTTTTTTACGCAGGGGGCTGTGGAATGTTTTTTTTCCTGAAACTTCCCTCTTAAAGTTAGGGTGCGTTTTATACCCCTGTGCGTGTTATACGCAGATAAATACAGTAATTTTCTGACTACCGATCACATTTTTGAAGGCACTTCATATTTCTAACACATAGCAGGTACATACCAAATAACAAAAGATTACCTGCGGTTTTAGAAGTGCAGTGGTCCACAGAGGAGAGCAACGATCCAGAGGCAGGGATGAGGTCAGTGACAGCAAAAGCAATCATCCACCCAGCAGGCAGAAATACTGTCCATAGATTGTGCAGGCAGAGATACTGTCAGCACAGCCCAAGCACAGCCAAAGCGCAGCCAAAGCACAGCCAATGCACAGGTCTAGGTAGCAGGCAGAGGTGTCCCAGCAGAAATACTATCCAAAGTCAGTAGAGGCAGCAGGCATATATATGGTCAACACAGCCAAAGTATTGATCCAAGCAGCAATAAAAAACATGGTCCATAATGTTATGGGTCATTACAGGAAGCAATTCGGTCAGCACAGCCAAAGTATTGGTCCAGGCAGCAGGAAGGACCATCAAGCTTAGGGCCAGGGAGACAGGGGTAGAGGCTTCTCCCACCCAAATCGCTTTGAAGCCTCCGGGCAACCAGACCCTGGCTCAGGGGGTTTAGTACACGCCCCACACTATATAAGGCCGCCTACAAGGCGGCCGCGTGTAGTGTGTTCCGGCGTTGTTACAAATCAGACAGTCAGTCAGAGAGAGAGAGAGATAGAGAGAGACACAGTGTCTTTTCTACCAGATAGATAGATAGATAAATAGAGCAGGCAGGCTAGTCAGTTTAGTTAAATTTACAGTGTGTAGAGGATATATATACATCCTAGGAGTTGTACATATATTTTTACACTGTATAGCTTAGCTAGATCAGCTATTCCTATTTGTCAGGCAGTAGATTGTGCTAGCTGCAGTGCTCTTACATTTTGTATTGCCTGTATGCTGTTTAGTTTACACCTAAACGTACTCGTTGTTAGTGCATGTGTGCTGTTTAATTGCACATAAACGCAGTTGCTGTTAGTGCACGTGTGCTATTTAATTGCACATAAACGCAGTTGCTGTTAGTGCACGTGTGCTATTTAATTGCACATAAACGCAGTTGCTGCTAGTGCACGTGTGCTATTTAATTGCACATTAATGCATTAGCTGTTACTGCACGTGTGCTGTTTATTTGCCCATAAACGCAGTTGCTCTTACTGCACATGTGCTGTTTATTTGCCCATAAACGCAGTTGCTCTTACTGCACGTGTGCTGTTTAATTGCACATAAACGCAGTCGCTCTTACTGCACGTGTGCTATTTATTTGCCCATAAACGCAGTCGCTCTTACTGCACATGTGCTATTTATTTGCCTATAAACGCAGTCGCTCTTACTGCACGTGTGCTATTGTATTGCCTGTATGCTGTTTAGTTTACACCTAAACGTACTCGTTGTTAGTGCACGTGTGCTGTTTAATTGCACATAAACGCAGTTGCTGTTAGTGCACGTGTGCTATTTAATTGCACATAAACGCAGTTGCTGTTAGTGCACGTGTGCTATTTAATTGCACATAAACGCAGTTGCTGCTAGTGCACGTGTGCTATTTAATTGCACATTAATGCATTAGCTGTTACTGCACGTGTGCTATTTATTTGCACAAAAACGCAGTTGCTGTTAGTGCATGTGTGCTATTTAATTGCACATAAACACAGTTGCTGTTAGAGCATGTGTGCTATTTAATTGCACATAAATGCATTAGCTGTTACTGCACGTGTGCTATTTATTTGCACATAAACGCAGTTGCTGTTAGTGCACGTGTGCTATTTAAATGCACATGAACGCAGTTGCTGTTAGTGCACGTGTGCTATTTATTTGCACATAAACGCAGTTGCTGTTACTGCACATGTGCTATTTAATTGCACATAAACGCAGTTGCTCTTACTGCACGTGTGCTATTTATTTGCCCATAAACGCAGTCGCTCTTACTGCACGTGTGCTGTTTAATTGCCCATAAACGCAGTTGCTCTTACTGCACGTGTGCTGTTTATTTGCCCATAAACGCAGTTGTTCTTACTGCACATGTGCTGTTTATTTGCCCATAAACGCAGTTGCTCTTACTGCACGTGTGCTGTTTTTTTGCCCATAAACGCAGTTGTTCTTACTGCACGTGTGCTATTTATTTGCCCATAAACGCAGTCGCTCTTACTGCACATGTGCTATTTATTTGCCCATAAACGCAGTCGCTCTTACTGCATGTGTGCTATTTATTTGCCCATAAATGCAGTCACTCTTACTGCACGTGTGCTATTTATTTGCCCATAAACGCAGTCGCTCTTACTGCACGTGTGCTGTTTATTTGCCCATAAACGCAGTTGCTCTTACTGCACATGTGCTATTTATTTGCCCATAAACGCAGTCGCTCTTACTGCACGTGTGCTGTTTAATTGCCCATAAACGCAGTTGCTCTTACTGCACGTGTGCTGTTTATTTGCCCATAAACGCAGTTGCTCTTACTGCACATGTGCTGTTTATTTGCCCATAAACGCAGTTGCTCTTACTGCACGTGTGCTGTTTATTTGCCCATAAACGCAGTCGCTCTTACTGCACGTGTGCTGTTTTTTGCCCATAAACGCAGTTGCTCTTACTGCATGTGTGCTGTTTATTTGCCCATAAACGCAGTCGCTCTTACTGCACGTGTGGTATTTATTTGCCCATAAACGCAGTCGCTCTTACTGCACGTGTGCTGTTTAATTGCCCATAAACGCAGTTGCTCTTACTGCACGTGTGCTGTTTATTTCTGATTTTGTCCTGTGCAGGTTATTAAAATGTCTGGAAGGACAACAAAGAGAGTCAGGCCCCGTACACACGGCCGAGGAACTCGACGTGCCAAACACATCGAGTTCCTCGGCCAGTTCAGTCCTGGAGCCGCCGAGGACCTCGGCGGGCCGAGTTCTCCCATAGAACAACAAGGAAATAGAGAACATGTTCTCTATTCCCTCGCCAAGGTCCTCGTCGGCTTCCTCGGCCGAAAGTGTACACACGGCCGGGTTTCTCGGCAGAATTCAGCCAGAAACTCGGTCGGAAGCTGAATTCTGCCGAGGAAACTGGTCGTGTGTACGGGGCCGCAGAGAGTCACAAGGGCAAGCAGGCTCTGCATCTAGAGGCAATGCTGGTGGTGGACACGGTGCATTCTCTTCAGCACGTGGCCGTCTGACACGCTCGTCCTTCTTTTCGGGAGCTGGCCATGTTGAGCCTCAACGTGCAGAGAAATTAGTAGAGTGGATGACCAAGCCGTCTTTAAATGAAATGAACCAAAAATTATGAATTACATGATTTTGAAAATGGGTATCTCTACAATGTAGGTATTTGTAAGAGACGGGTCATCCAGGATACAAAGATGATTTTTAAAATTATGTTTGTTTTGTCTGTTTTTAGCAGCAGGGTCCAAAGGAGCCTGGCTCCATTGGACAGGGGAGAGAGTACTGAGTGTGGCCCTCCTGGGTCTCCTCCCTGCCGCTTACATGCATCCAGGAGGTGTCATGGACTACTCGCTGACTGCTGCTGTCACTCTGCATGGCCATTGGTAAGCCAACTGTTCTTAGAATATTTTGTTTTGAGTGGAAAGAGGTACTTCACTCCCCCCATATATACCTTATATACTCGAGTATAATAGTTTTTCAGCACATTTTTGGCTGAAAATGCCCCCCTCGGCTTATACTTAAGTCACCTTTTTGCGCCTGATCTCCTGGATTTTGGGGACCCCAAACTTGGCGCACATATAGCCCCACTCTTCATCTACAAGTGTGCAAAGTTTACTGTCTGGAGGACCTACGGCCGGGGAGCACCGATTTTTCAAACCCCAGCACCCCTTCTATATACTCCCATGTTAAACATAAGATTAGTGGACACAGTGAGGCATGGGCACAGTGAGGCATGCATATGGACACAGTGAAGCACAGTGAGGCATGCAGTATACTCGAGTATAAGGTGCCTCAGCTTATATTCGTGTCGGCTTATACTCGAGTATATATGGTGTGTGTGTGTGTATAATATATATATATATATATATATATATATATATATATATCTATATCTATATATATATATATATATATATATATAATTTTATTTATTTTTTTCCCTTGTCTTGTCTGCTGGGTTTTTCTCAAAAACATACTTGCATGCCCAGCAAATCCAGCGCTATCCTGCTGTGATCTGCCAAACCAATTCTGCATGCTGGCTCCCACACAGCCATCTTTCTTTTCTGAAATCATTGGGAGCCGTCTCTCTTTTGTGGTTCAAACAACTAGTCCTGATAATTTGCAGATCGCCAAAAAAACTATTATGATCTTAGACATAGACCTTCACCATCTTATAAAGTTGGGGATCAAGTATGGGTTTCTGCAAAAAATGTACGTTTACATATACCAGCTAGGAAATTGGCCAAGCTATTTTTTGGTCCATTCCTATTTCTAAGGTCATTACCAAAATAGCATGCAACTTTCCCTCCCCCGGAACTGAGGATTCATCCGTCATTTCATGTCTCTCTCCTTAAACCCTACCTACCTAATACATTTTCTGGTAGGAATCCTCCTATCCTAGTTCAGGGTGAAGAACGTATTCTAGACTCGAGAACAGGGGTCTCCAAACTTTTCAACAGGAGGGCCACATTGTAGATTTTACAAGTATTCGGGGGCCGGGAAAAAAAATCAGTTATGTATTAAATGTATATATTTTAAATGGATCGTTTTTGTAATCAGCATGATATGACTGAGAACAAAAGAGGAAAAAACTTTAGCAAAACAATGAAAAGACATTCAAAATAAACTTGGGCCTTTAACCACTTAAGCCCCGGACCATTTTGTTGCTAAATGCCCAGGCCAGGTTTTGCGATTCGGCACTGTGTCGCTTTAACAGAAAATTGCGCGGTCCTGCGACGTGGCTCCCAAACAAAATTGGCGTCCTTTTTTCCCCACAAATAGAGCTTTCTTTTGGTGGTATTTGATCACCTCTGCGTTTTTTATTTTTTGCGCTATAAACAAAAATAGAGCGACAATTTTGAAAAAAAAACAATATTTTTTACTTTTTGCTATAATAAATATCCCCCAAAAAAATATATAAAAAAAAAATTTCCTCACTTTAGGCCGATACGTATTATTGTACCTATTTTTGGTAAAAAAAAATCGCAATAAGTGTTTATCGATTGGTTTGCGCAAAATTTATAGCATTTACAAAATAGGGGATAGTTTTTTTTGCATTTTTATTAATTATTTATTTTTTACTACTATTGGCGGCGATCAGCGATTTTTTTCGTGACTGCGACATTATGGCGGACACTTCGGAAAATTTTGACACATTTTTGGGACCATTGTCATTTTCACAGCAAAAAAATGCATTTAAATTGCATTGTTTATTGTGAAAATGACAGTTGCAGTTTGGGAGTTAACCACAGGGGGCGCTGTAGGAGTTAGGGTTCACCTAGTGTGTGTTTACAACTGTAGGGGGGTGTGGCTGTAGGACTGACGTCATCGATCGAGTCTCCCTATAAAAGGGATCACTCGATCGATGCAGCCGCCACAGTGAAGCACGGGAAAGCCGTGTTTACATACGGCCCTCCCCGTTCTTCAGCTCCGGGGAGCGATCGCGAAGGGGCGGCTATAAACGAATAGCCGTGCAGTCGTCCCGGATCACTCCCCGCGGGAATCCGCCCGCCGCACGCAGCGGAGGGGTTCCCGATCGGACCCCCGACCCGCTAGAAGGCTGGGATGTATATATACGCCCAACTGCCTGTACGGGCCATTCTGTGGACGTAAATAGGCGTGCGGCGAGCGTTAAGTGGTTAATATGAGCCGAAGAAAAATAAAATCAGTCTGCAACTTTCAACACAGATCTGGCAATTTTGTGTAAACAGCAAAACATATTGCAAAGAATTCTGTGCTTCAGGTTCACAAAACAAAAAACATGTTTACAAATTCAATGTGACGCTGCTGTTGGGGACGCCGCTGATGGGGACATTGCTGTGCTGATGGGGACACCATTGATGGGGACACTATGTTCCCCTCAGCACAGCAATGTCCCCATCAGCGATGTCCCCATCAGAACAGCAATGTCAGCATCAGCACAGCAATGTTCGCATCACTACAGCAATGTCCCCATCAGCAGTGTCCCCATCAGCAATGTCCCCATTAGCAGCTGATGGGGACACCACTGATGGGGCCGCTGCTGATGGGGACACTGCTGTTGGGGACACCGCTGATGGGGACATTGCTGTGCTGATGGGGACACAGCTGATGGGGACACCCCTGTCCCTATTAGCGGTGTCCCCATCAGCACAGCAATGTCCCCATCAGAACAGCAATGTCCCCATCAGCAGTGTCCACAGCAATATCCCCATCAGAAAAACAATATCCCCATCAGAAAAACAATATTCCCATCAGCACAGCAATGTCCCCATCAGAACAGCAATGTTTCCATCAGAACAGCAATGTTTCCATCAGAACAGCAATGTTTCCATCAGCGGAGTCCCCATCAGCAGTGTCCCCATCACAATTTTCGGCCAAGTGCATCCTGCATTATAAGCTTCATGCTAAAGTTACAGCAACTTTGTCCAGTTTTCCTTCATATTGTTATCACTTGTTTGCATTTAAAAAGGGAACAAGTTTTCCTTTCAAATTTATGTTTTGATGTTTTATATATTATGTAGCGCCCCCTTACTTTCAGTATGGGCACTACTCTAAAGTTAGTGGGGAATGGGAGAGTTACCTTGCTCCCATTCACTATTTGTTTAAATTTTGGGACTTCTGTCATTCCAGAAATGTCCGCTGGGTCAGTCTGTGGTCCAGGGATGCAATGTCATCCCTGGCCAGCAGTTGGCGCCAGAGGGGTTCTGGCAGAGTAAGTTTCTCCAGCAGCCAATCAGAGGAGCTTTTCCCTCGCGGGGCGTGCTGGAGAGGAGTATATCTGTGACAGGTGTTCTAAAAATCTTCATGGGGTCCCCGTTCCAGGTGCGGCATCCACCTTCAGGGTGCGCGCATCCATGGGCCCCGCCGGCGTGGCCCACCTGGCCATAGTTGCAGACTACTTGGAACCTCATCCGGAGGTACAAAGGGACCCCAGTCAATTTTGGCTGGGTTCCCGATTCTATTGAAAAGATCCCAGGCTGGGTGCCGTTCGATTGGGGAGTCGGTTTGAGGGGGACCCGGAGGCAGGTCGTCCAACAGAGCCTGAACAAACCAATTGGGGATCCGGTGATCAGAGTACTGACAGGTATGTTTGCTGTCATCTGGTGACCAATGCAGAAATGTACTGGGAGGATTCGCTCCATTTATCTATCTAGCTCCGTTATTGTAATTGGCCTGTGGCAGAGGCCCGAGCCGGGTCTGTGAGAGAGGCCTGTTCCTCCCAGAAATCCTAAGTGACATCTCGGCTGCCAGGCCTGTAAAAAAGGGTCTGTCCGGGGGCACTTTACCCACTCAGTTGGAGTGGCGACAAGTTACAAATTGGTACTATGCAGAGCAGTACTGACTGCTCTATTTAATATCCAGGTCTGATACTGCAAGGTTCTCTCTATTCATCAACTTTGCCCTTCCCAATTGATGTTGATGTTGGCCGTGTTGGCCTGGAAAAATAAAGCATTGGAAAAACCTTTATTCACTGTCTGGACCTCCGCTTACTGTTTGTCTCTACAATTGCACCCCTAGACAACGCCAGGGTAACTTAATAGGCCGATCCCAAATCAACCAGCGGCTCCTTCGGGGGTAGCGCTACAATTATATCAACAACCTTTATACTCTTCCATTTTCAGCTTTTGCTTTTGGGAATTCTTTCCTGATCGGACCAGCGGCTGTTTTACCACAAGATCGTCCTTCATTTCAAGGCTCACTAATCCATATTTCATCCAATAGACAAGGTAAGAGAAGTAGCTGGCCTGTAGGCACTTGTGTTGATTGATGTACTTTTGACCTGTTTTAGATGGGATGACATAAAACTCTGGAGGCTCTGTAACAACTAGTTCTACAAGTCTATTTGATGGCACAAATTGCGCTGTACATCATTTTAGGAGGCTTTTAGCACACAAGTGATGTGAGGCCTGGGAAAGCCAGTTTGGTCTAGAAAGGGGTACAACATGTACCAGAGAAACAAGTTATCCCAGGAAAATGATGACTCTGTTGATCAGAATAGCAGGTGGCAGCTGCATTCACAGGAGTCCCTTTCAAAGTCGTGTAAAACGTGGAGAAACCAGCGCATGTTGCTTTGTAGAGAGAGATTGTGTGGTGGCAGGTTTGGCAAGGAGGATCTATTTTTTTTGTGGGTCTATACCAGGTATATGCAGATAGCGGACCTCCAGCTGTTGTAAAACTACAAGTCCCATCATGCCTCTACCTCTGGATGTCATGCTGTGGCTGTCAGAGTCTTGCTATACCACATGGGACTTGTAGTTTATTACTAAAATCAGTGTATATATTGGGCATATCTGTTCTGCAGTGGTTACTGGGCTTCTTTCAAACTAACACGCAGATGCAGAGCAACGCACCTGAGGGTTACCTGCACTGAGCCATAGACTTCTGTTATACCTGGGAGTTTGGTGAGCTTTCAGAAAGTGCACCAAACCTGCAGAATATAATAGAAGTCTATTGTAAAGTGCAGAAAAGCCAAAGGTATACTGCGTTGCTCCCGCGGTGCGGGTAAACCGCAGCGCATCAGTGTGGAAGCAGCCATGGGCCCCTTTCAAACTGTCAGTCCGACCCAGTTGGACCCTCCATTCACCTCCAAGTAGTGGCAGGTGTAAACCCAATTGTGTCCTACCTCCAATCCGATCTGGCTGTGTCTGTGTCCACTCTGCATATGCAGAGCAGCCATGGATCTGCCATCCGCCCGCTCCACTGATTGTGGCCTGTGACCAGTTACCAAGTCGCTTAAAGCGGGGGTTCACCCTATTAATAAAATTTAAAAAAAAAATTTCTTCTAGCATAAAATGAGGCATAGTAGCGCGAGCTACAGTATGCCTGTCTTTATTTTTTTAGTCCCGTACTCACAGTGTAATCGTAGAGACAAGATTCCGACCCCCCTCGGGGAATGGGCGTTCCTATGGAGAGGGAAGGTGATTGACGGCCGGCTCTGGCACGTCACGCTTCTCCGGAAATACCCGAAATAGGACTTGGCGCTTCACGGCGCCTGCGCATAGTCTGTGCGCAGGCGCCGTATAGCGCCGTGAAGAGCCGAGACCTGTTCCGGCTGTCTTCGGGGAGCGTGACGTGCCAGAGCCGGCCGTCAATCACCTTCCCTCTCCATAGGAACGCCCATTCCCCGCGGGGAGTCGGAATCTTGTCTCTACGATTACACTGTGAGTACGGGACTAAAAAAATAAAGACAGGCATACTGTAGCTCGCGCTACTATGCCTCATTTTATGCTAAAAAGATGTTAATAAGGGTGAACCACCGCTTTAAGTGGCCCTCGAGCTTCAAAAGGTTGGGCACCCCTGATGTACAACATATCACCTGGCACATGACACGCATAAAATAGAATCATTGGTAATTCTACAGTGGTACAAGACAATCTTAAGTCCTCTTTAAATTAGGGTGACCAGACATCCCCAGTTTCAGGGGACAGTCCCCTGATTGAGGACACTGTCCCCGGACCAAAACTGTCCCTGGTTTTGTCCCCAGCTTGGATTTAATAGGGGGCAGGGGCAATTTCAAAGACAATCAGTGCAGAATTAGAATAAAAAAATTTGTATTACACACCCCTGCTCCGCCGTGCCTACTAGTATAGGGGGTTGTATTTTTCCCATTATCTGTGTCCCTTTTCTGATGATCATGTGCTGGTCAGAGCGGAGGGAATATTTCTTCAGCTTCACTCGCATGTTCTTCTGCCTTGGCTCAAATCCCGGCCAGCCACCTGCCTATCTCCTCGCCTTCCCTTGCGGAGTGATCTTCCTCCGCTCTCCCATCCAGTAGTAGCTGGGGCCCGAAGAGTAAGACTTGAGAGGTTGTGAGGCAGGAGGTGATGGGCAGAGAGTTGCTGATTGTTGCCATTACTAGTAAAGAAAAAATATGTCCCCGGATTTCATTTAAAAAATCTGGTCACCTTACTTTAAATGAAATGAACCAAAACGTATGAATTAAAGGATTTTGAAAATGGGTATCTTTACAATGTAGGTATTAGTAAGAGACGGGTCATCCAGGATACAAAGATGATTTTTAAAATTCTGATTGTTTTGTCTGTTTTTAGCAGCAGGGTCCAAAGGAGCCTCCCTCCATTGGACAGGGGAGAGAGTACTGAGTGTGGCCCTCTTGGGTCTCCTCCCTGCCGCTTACATGTATCCAGGAGGTGTCACGGACTACTCGCTGGCTGCTGCTATCACTCTGCATGGCTATTGGTAAGCCAACTGTATTATATATTTTGTTTTGAGTGGAAAGAGGTACTTCACTCCCCCCATATATACCTTATATACTCGAGTATAAGCCGAGTTTTTTAGCACATTTTTTGCTGAAAATGCCCCCCTCGGCTTATACTTAAGTCACCTTTTTGTGCCTGATCTCCTGGATTTTGGGGACCCGGTACTGGCCGGCCGTAAGTCCCCTGGACCCCAACCTTGGCGCACATATAGCCCCACTCTTCATCTACAAGTGTGCAAAGTTTGTTGTCCGGGGACACAGATTTTTCAAAGTCAGGCACCCCTTCCATAGACTCCCATGTTAAACGGTAATTTCTCCAGTAATTTTGTGGACCCAGTACCAGACGGTCGTAGGTCCCCTGGACCCGAAACTAGGCACACATGTAGCCCCATTTCTCATCTACAAGTGTGCAAAGTTTACTGTCTGGGGGACCTACGGTCGGGGAGCACCGATTTTTCAAACCCCGGCACCCCTTCTATATACTATATGTTAAACGTAAGATTAGTGGACACAGTGAGGCATGGGCACAGAGAGGCATGCATATGGACACAGAGAGGCACAGTGTCCATCACCCCAGGGGGAGACATCTCACCTCTGGGGAGACATCGGCGGTCCCAGCAGCCAATTTAAAAAGCACAGCATGACAGCATGGGCGGGTGTGCGGCTTTGGTTGCAGGACCTGCCAGCTGCGGGCAGGTGCCCTGGGCGGTAAACAACGCTTTCGTCGCCGTATTGCTTCCACGCTGGAACGCATACGGCGACCGCGCACTGACGTCATCGCCTGGCGCCACGTGCGTTCCAGCGTGGAACGCAGAAGTGCCGAGAGTAATCAACGCTCCATTCGGCACACATGTCTTACTCCTATTAACAGCACAGCGTGCTTGACGCTGTTCTATTATTGTCGGCCGTAGCCAGACCACGCTACAACAAAACTACTGGCATTAGGTCCCCTCATCTGGAAACCATCGCATGCCGGATCCATGACACCATTAAGCCACAGCTTAATCCTACTACATAACCTCTACCTGGATCCACGCTGCCATTGCACTGGGGACACCCTAAGATATGTACCACAAGCAGACCATCTATTACGGAATCCCATTGCTGCTACAATACTCTGCTCTCTACAAATGGATAAGTACCATCACCACGCTACATTTATTGCTCTAGAATTACCCTGTTCACATATTGCATTTACAAAGTACTGTATTTGAACCTGGCTCAAGTTTACACTACTGCTGTGCTTGGGATTAGTTATTATGGTTCCATATACCAGTTGTGACATATCTTAAAGGGAGATACACTCTTAAACCATTTAATCTTCAGTTGCCTCTCTCAAGTAAAAGCTATCTGCATACAGTATTCTCATATGCTACGTGCTTGACATTTGTTGTTGATAGTATACGGCCTCCCGGCCTGGAATATTGAACATGTTCGCTATACCTTTTTAAGACTAAGGGATGAAGGTATGTTATACCTCTTCCCTTAGTAGCTCAATGTATTCCTATATGTGAGTGATATGATTTAGTGAACCCTCAAACTCTTTTTCTCTGATTAGAGTGACGCCTGGGGTCCAGTACTGAAAATCACTTCACATAGAGAAGTGCATTGAAATCTTTTCCTTAACCCAGTTGTGCTTCATTCACGTTCATTGCAACCTTTTAAGGCTAGGGGTTGAAGGTATGTTGTAATATCTCCGCCCTTAGTAGCTCAACGCATTCCTATATGTGAGAGAGATGATGTAGTGAGAACCCAAACTCTTTTTCTCTGATAAGAATGACGCCTGTGGTCCAGTACTGAAAATCACTATGCATAGAGAAGTCTGTTGAAGTCTTTTCCTAACCGCAGTTGTGGTTCACTCTCGTTCACCATAGTTTGTGACACCTGTACATACTCTCCACACTTCTCTCCTGTACATACTGCTTACTGTCATGCCCTCCACACTTCTATCCTACAGTATACATAGTGCCCGCTGTCATACCCTACACACTTCTCTCCGGTACATAGTGCCCGCTGTCATACCCTACACATACCCTACACACTCCTCTCCTGTACATAGTGCCCGCTGTCATACCCTACACAGTCCTCTCCTGTACATAGTGCCCGCTGTCATACACTTCTCTCCTGTACATAGTGCCCACTGTGGTACTCTCCACACTCCTCTCCTGTACATACTGCTCACTGTCATACCCTCCACACTCCTCTCCTATACAAAGTACCCACTGTAATGCCCTCCACACTTCTCTCCTATACATAGTGCCCACCATCATACCCCTCACACTCCTCTCCTGTACATACTGTTTACTGTCATACCCTCCAAACTTCTCTCCTATACATAGTGCCCACTGTCATACCCTCTACACTTCTCTTCTATACATAGGGCCCACTGTCATACCCTCCACACGTATCTCCTGTACATACTGCCCACTGTCATATCCTCCCCACTCTTCTTCTGTACACACTGGCCCGGATTCAGGTAGAATTGCGCATTATTTACGGAGGCACAGGGCAACGTTTTTGCCCTGCGCCCCCGCAAATTTGCTCCGCTGCCCTTGATTCACGGAGCAGAAGCTCCGTAAATTGCGCGGGCGCGCCGGCGCAAGAGTGCGCAATTTAAATGATACCGTAGGGGGCGGGAATCATTTAAATTAGGCGCGTTCCCGCGCCGATCGTAAAGCGCATGCTCCGTCGGGAAATTTACCCGACGTGCATTGCGGCAAATGACGTCGCAAGGACGTCATTTGCTTCAAAGTGAACGTGAATGGCGTCCAGCGCCATTCACAAATCACTTACGGAAACGACGTAAAATTCAAATTTCGCGACGCCGGAACGACGGGTATACGTAACATGGGCTGCCCCTGCTAATAGCAGGGGCAGCCTTGCACGAAAACCGCAGTACGTAAACGACGTAAATTGCGTACGCAGGGCTTGCGCAACGTTGTGAATCGGTGTTAGTATGCAATTTGCATACTATACGCTGAGCACAACGGGAACGCCACCTAGCAGCCATCGCTAGAATGCAGCCTAAGATATGCGGGCATAAGAGCCTTATGCCGCGCAGATCTTAGGCTGCAGTCGGCATAACGAGGTTCCTGAATCAGGAGCACTCGTTACGCCGGGGCAAGTAAGCAAAGGCGCAATTGCTTCTTGAATCCGGCCCTCTGTTCACTGTCTTACCCTCCACACTCATCTCATGTACATACTGCTCAGTATCATACCATCCACACTCCTCTCCTGTACATACTGCTCGCTCTCATACCCTCCACATTCCTCTCCTGTACATACTGCCTATTGTCATACCCTCCACACTCCTCTCCTGTACATGCTGCCTATTGTCATACCCTCCACACTCCTCTCCTGTACATACTGACCACTGTCTTACCCTCCACACTCATTTAATGTAGATACTGCTCAGTATCATACCGTCTACACTCCTCTACTGTACATACTGCTCACATTCATAAACTCCTCTATTGTACATAGTGCCGACTGTCATACCCTCCACACTAGTCTCCTGTGCGTACTGCCCACTAGCATACCCTCCACACTCCTCTCCTGTACATACTGCCCACTATCATACCATCCACACTCCTCTCCTGTACATACTGCCCACTATCATACCATCCACACTCCTCTCCTCTCCTGTACATACCGCCCACTGTGATACCCTCCACACTCCTCTTCTGTACATATTGCTCACTGTCATACCCTGCATACTCCTCTCCTGTACATACTGTAACCCAACCTTACCCTTCACACTCTACATACTGCCAACTATCTTTCTCTCCACATTCCTCTTCTGTACATACCGCCCCCCCATCATACCCTCCACACTCCTCTCCTGTACATACTGCCCACTTTCATACCCTCCACACTCCTTTCCGGTACATACCACCCTCTGTCATACCCTCCACACTCCTCTCCTGTACATACTGCCCACTTTCATACCCTCCACACTCCTCTCCGGTACATACCACCCGCTGTCATACCCTCCACACTCCTCTGCTGTGCATACTGCCCACTGTCATACCCTCCACACTCCTCTCCTGTACATAGTGCCCACTGTTAGACCCTCCACATTCCTCTCCATCACCTGCACATACTTCCCAGTTTTATACCGTCCATACTCCTCTCCTACGCCTCTTACCCACAAAAACAGTTCTTTAAAATTATCTGAATATCCTCAATGTTACCAGCTCTAGAATGGGCACACTTTTGTTAGTTCAACTAAAGGAAATCTTATCAGTCCTCATATTTGTTCTGCCCATTTTTAGTACTTATTAAATTGTGTGATTACTACTGTGATGTATAGAGGAACATAGGGGATCTTAGCTACTCTAAATATAGCACTTGTAAAAAAAAGTGTCCCTTAAAAATATTCTTGAAATGTTGGCAACTATGCACTTAGGCACTGCCCAAGGGCTACCGGGTCAGTAGGGGGCCCCATGAGAGGCTCCTGGGATCCTGTCATAATAAAGTCATAGTAAACTTCGCTAACATTACTACTTTTTAGAAGCCCTGAGGTAGGTTATGCCATAGTGTACAAATATGCCCAGCATATTAGCACATTAGGGTACACTTAAATTGTCAGACTGAGCGCTCCAGTGCTGCGCTGTGATCAGTCCGACGGGTCCCGGGCTCTTTCTATCTTCACCCGGTCTTCCTTCTGGGCTCTGTGCCTTCGGTCACTTTCCTTGGCTGGGCTGCGTTGATGTCATTCCCACGCATGCTCATCCTCTCTCTCTCATCCCCCCCTTACCCCTCACCCCTCTCTCATCCTCTCTCTTTCTCATCCTCACTCTCTCTCTCTTTAATTTAATTTGTTATAACTAAATGTTTTTGTATCTTTATTTATTATTTATAAAAGGCCCTACCAAAATCCTCAGCACCAGGCCCATGATGTTCTTAATCTGGCCCTGGTTATACCCATATTCAGGGTGTAACATGTTCCTATGCACCCACCTCCAAGCACCAGATCCCCCCCTCCCTGTGACAGTGGGTGGGGGTTCCTCTTCCCTCAACTGTTGTCACATTTTGAAAACAGACACTATATTCATTAACAACAATCTGTAAATAAATGAGTCTTCTACTGCAGCAAACAAAATTGTAGTTTCAATGGATCGTGAGTGAGCCGATCAGCATACTTAAAGTCTATTCACATTGCCTACAACTCTTTGACTGAAAGCCCATATAGAGGTACAAGCAACAGAGCTGCAGGCAGTATGTGCAGAAGCCTGGCATTGCACCCACAATACACTTCTGATCCGGGCGGATTTGGGAGCGGATACCTGTCAAAACCAAATACCCCCCCCCCCCCCAATAATAATTGCCAAATATGGCAGGGGTTATCTGGTTTTGACAGATACAAACAATCTACATTTGACAGGTTTCATCTGAGTTGGTAGACTTTTCCTATCTTACAATAGAATGTGAAGAATGATAATGACACCCTCCAGCATGTAAAGGGTAAATAACATCTACAACAAATATGCAGGGACTCTCATTACACTGTTGTAGTGAGGGAGGGTGTCAGCATCGGGTTTCACTGTAAATTGTGCTTATAAATTTGGTGGTAATTCACAAGTAGGAAACCTTCAGCTGAACAGTGAGCATCAAATTGAGGTATGAGTAATCACTGATTGTAGTGCGAAACGTCAGCTGTATGCCCCTGTCTTTGCTGTGATGTATGGTGTTTGATAACTTTTATCAATAAAAGGCAACCGAGAAGGTTTTTCCAGAGTGCGGCTGTCCAAACATTTCTTTCTACAATCACCAAATTGAGGTAAGAAGCCATTCTGGAGCCAACACAGAAGGAAATCTTCTGAAATCCTATCAGCATCTAAAATACATCAGTTCCTCTAGAAATTGCGCTTATAATAATGTTTTGCAGCATTTGAACTATTAAGTGGTAAAGTGTGCATTAGTAGTGATGGATTGTAATTATTTTTATTTTTTTTAATGTAGAGCTAAGCATTAAATGAATTATTAGAGGCATTTTCCTATGGCCTTTTTCTATTACCCACATTACATAAGACCTAACCAGATATATGAGGTAGCTTTATTTATGTTCACAATTTTATTAGTTGTTTTATGATAAAAAAAAATAATCAAAAACTGCACTTGCACTTTTTTCAGAGTTTGACAAAATTTCTTTTGCGCCAGATCTTTGTGAATAATGGTCTGGGCGCCCTATTTTACGTCGACGTAGCGCATATGAGATGCGCTACGCCGGCCAAAATATACGCCGAGCTACGTGAATCTAGCTCTATGTTTATTCAAATTGCAGACCAATTATTTATTTGTTTTAAGGTACTTATATAGCGCCGTCATTTTATATAGTTCTCTCCATAAAATTATCAGACATTTGTGCTTAAAGTAGAACTATAGGCAAGGGCAACACTTTTATTTTTATTTTAGATAGAGTAAGGGAGGGTTATAGCCCCTGTCAGTTTATTTTTTTACCATCCCTGTCCCATTGGAGAGATTTCCCTTCACTTCCTGCCCCATAGCCAAACAGGAAGTGAGAGGAAATATATGCAAATTAGGGGAATACATTGCCCCCCCCCCCCCAGAACTAGGGTCCCCACTCGAAAAAAAAAAAACATTATTTTAAACAGAAAGGGGTGTGGTCTTGACTGGAAGGGGTGGGCCATATTTAAATTAGGGGGTGCATGAGTTTAGTCAGGCCTAGGGCAGCACAAAACGTAACTACACTACTGGCCGTATCAAAAAAAGGCCTGTAATTAAAGGGGGGGAAATTCTTCCGGGGGTGAAGTGGTTAAACAGTACAGTTTTAGTACAAAAATACAATATAATACATGACATCACTTCTGATGTTTTCTGTTGTAAGAGAATTTGGAGCTCATGTCACATGTCGTGTGAAAATCAATAATTCCCTATGAGAGACGTCTTAACTGGTCCGACACAAGTCAGTCCAACTTTGAAAATACTCCCTGAACTACTTTGGTCCGACTTTGATCCTACTTCAGCCCATTAAATATCATTGAAGTCGGATCAAAGTCGGAACGCCATCTTGCATGCTCCAACTTTGGCATGCGACTTGTGCTCTAAATTTTAAATAAAAAACCGGCATGGGTTCCCCCTCCAAGAGCATACCAGGCCCTTGGGTCTGGTATGGATTTTAAGGTGAACCCCCTACGACGAAAAGACGGCATGGGGGTCCCCCCAAAATCCATACCAGACACTTATCAGAGCACGCAGTCAGGAAAGGGGGTGGGGAAGAGCGAGTGGCCTTTCTCCTGAACCATACCAGGCCGCATGCCCTCAACATGTGGGTGGGTGCTTTGGGGCAGGGGGCGCCCTGCGCCCTTCATTCCAAAGCACCCTGTCCCCATGATGATGAGGACAAGGGCCTCTTTCCCACAACCCTGGTTGTTGGTTGTCAGGCAAGGTGGCTTATCGGAATCTTTAATTAGGGGGCCCCCAGATCCCACCCCCCCCACCCTATGTTAATAAGTATGGGGTACATTGTACCCCTACCCATTCACCTGGGGAAAAAAGTGTCAATAAAAAAAACACACTAGACAGGTTATTAAAGTAATTTATTAGGCAGCTCCGGGGGTCTTCTTCTTCTTCATTGGCTGGTGCTGCTGTCAATCACAGCGGATGACGCGGCACGCCGGGGGGCGGGGCCGAGTGATACAGTCGGCGGCTATGCCTGCCGCTGTATCACGGGAGCGAGCTTGCAAAAGCTTTCCACCATGCGAGCTTGCTCGCATGAAGGTGGAAAGCTTTTGCGAGGAGGCGCGGAGACAGCCGCCGAGGGACCCCAGAAGACAGGGTTAGGGGACACTCTGTGCAAAACGAGCTGCACAGTGGAGGTAAGTATAACATGTTTGTTATTTAAAATTTAAAAAAACGTTGCCTTTAGGCCCCGTACACACGACCAAACATGTATGCTGAAACTGGTCCGCGGGCCAGTTTCAGCATACATGTTCGGTCGTGTGTAGGCGCGAGCGGGCCGAATTCCAGCAAACATTTGCCCGCCGGGCCTTTTCCCAGCAGACAAATATTCCTGGACGTGTTTTAAAACCGTCCGCTGGAATCCTGCCCGCTCGGACATGTACGGTCGTCAGTACAGACCTACCGTACATGTCCGAGCGCCCGCCGTCCCTCGCATGCGTCGAATGACTTAGACGCATGCGTGGAAGCCTTTAAATGGCAGGCCCGCCCACGTCACCGCGTCATCGCCGCGTCATCGTCGCGGCGACGACGCGGACACGCCCCGCGTATTGTTTACGAACGGACTTCTGTACGATGGTTAGTACAACCATCGTACAGAAGCCCTCTGGCAGGCATGTACGGTGAAAACGGTCCGATGGACCGGTTTCATCGTACATGTTTGCTCGTGTGTACCGGGCCTTAGTGTTCCTTTAAGGAGGATGTCCTGGGATCCTGTCTGGTATCTGAAGGTGACCTGTGCCTTGTGAGTACAGACCCCCTGAAGGGATCCCTGAGACTGTGTGTTGCTGAAATCCCCCTCTTGGTCCTAGAAGTCAGCATACTGGGTGTGTGAGCTAAAGGGGACACTGGGTAGTAGAAGCAAAGTCTAGTAAATTCCTTCTGTTTCAAGGGGACTTTTTTCATCCTCTGCAGCCTACTGCATAGTGCTACTGATAGTCTGCTACACAGTTCTATTGAGAAGTTGTCCTCGCTTGTGAATAGTTAATTTGGAGTATGCTACTATTTCCCTTTCCCTAGACTGGTTAACAAGTGGGAGAGTGTGTGCACCTGATTGTGTGGAAATACCATGTAACAAGTGGCGGCCTGTCCATAGGGGGTGCGCCACTCTCAAAATGGTCACTTTAAGAGTGTCCCGGCGCCAGACACACAGCGGTCTATGGGAGGCTTCCCTGCTTGCAATCAGCTGATTGCAATCTGGGAAGCTGATTTACCAGTGTTTAGGGAGTGTTTTGAAGTGCAAACGATTCCCCCTGAACACTCCCCACTCTACTCTAATTTGTCCCTTGTCTGAGTTTGATTGGCGGGGACTGGAGAATGGTGGGCGGTCCTTTTCGTGGCACCGCAACGTCACTTCCTGTTTCCCGGCCATCCCTCAGTGAGTCACTGAGACTGTGCATGCGGATTGAGGAAGGCCTGAGCGACACCCGCGCCTGTGAGTAACGGCAAGTGCCGCAGCCGCGAGCCTCAGACTCAGACATCTCCTGCACTGCACTCAGACTCACTTGTCTCATACGGAGATGAGATCTAATTGAAATAGCAGTAGTCCTGCGAGCCACCACTCCTATAGGCTTAAATGTAATTAATATAAATAAAGCTGCTAGCGTGAAACACCTCTTATAAATTTGTGCCAAATTAAATGAATAAACAAAACTCAGCGCTGAGAAACTTAGCAGTGCACACACCACTACAAAAAACTGGTGAGTGTCCAGTAAGTGATACAAAATGATAAAAATACCAGAAATTTTAATGTACAGTGCAAATCGCATAATCGTGCATAAATATTCTTTAAGTGCTCCAGTGCATATAATGATAATGAATACTCCATCGTGCTTCAGTGCATGTGATATTCAAATAGCAGCATTCCTGGAATGATAAGTATTAGGCCCTGTAAGAATCTTGTCAGGAAAAAAACGTTGTTTTCCCTGACGAGATTCTTGGCAAGAAACTCTTGCCGCCTGAGTGTACAGACTCTCGTTTGGAAAGAACACGATGACGTCATCGCATACGACGGGCATGCGCTAGTCACATTCGATGTCGTCTGTAAGGTTGCTGGTTCAACTAGACCCAGGTTTTAAGGACAATCTGGATGTATGGAAAGTCCCCAATGCATTGGTAGTGAGAAAACATCCACACGCACACATGGTATGTCCACACTAGCTTTATTTTCTAATGCGTACTTGTTCATAATCAAATCATACAAGAAGGGAACGCCCTTGTCCCAGCCAATCATATCTAAGTTATTAGGTTATACAAGTAATATATAACAATCTTCTTTGTGCCCTGCAGATATCTAATTTCTACTGCAGCTTATCTAATGTTTATCATTCTTTTAGCTAGATTCAGGTAGGCAGGCGTATCGTTGCGGCGGCGTAGTGTATCGTGTTTACACTACGCCGCCGTAAGTTAGCGAGGCAAGTACATGATTCACAAAGTACTTGCCTGCTAAGTTACGGCGGCGTAGCGTAAATCGGGCGGGCGTAATGGCGCCTAATTAAAATTTTGCTGAGGGGGCGTGTTTTATGGTAATGGGGGGTGACCTTACGTGATTGACGTATTTTACGAACGGCGCATGCGCCGTCCGTGTACATATCCCAGTGTGCATTGCGGCAAAGTACGCCGCACGGTCCTATTGGTTTCGCCGTGGACGTAAATTACGTAAATCCCTATTCACGGACGACTTACGCAAACAACGTAAAATTTTCGAATTTCGACGCGGGAACGACGGCGTTACTTAACATTACTATTCCAGCTATTTGATGGAATAACTTTAGGCCTGATAATGCGTTACATAAACGGCGTATCTGTACTGCATCGGCCGGGCGTACGTTTTTGAATAGGCGTATCTAGTGATTTACATATTCTACGCCGACCGCAATGGAAGCGCCACCTAGCGGTCAGCCTAAAAATTACACTTTAGGATACGACGGTGTAAGACACTTACGCCGCTCGTATCTGAGACTAATTTAAGCGTATATGGTTTCCAGAATACGCTTAAATTAGCGCCGGCACAAATTCAGACTTAGGCCAGCGTATCTACTGATACGCCGGCCTAAGTCTTTCTGAATCCACCTACCTGTCTAGTACACAATAACAATGGCAATGTTCCTTGCTTTTCCTAGAAGTTCAAGGATACATAATCATACAAGCATTAATCACTAAGGGGGAACTCTAACCGCCTTATAATGCATTATTAGTATAGGGGAACTATAGCCTATCAATGCATTGATATCTATGGGGGAACTCTAACCGCCTTTCACCGTCACCGCCATCTTGCTTCATCCTACCTATGCCGTGGAAGCTACCGCGCAAGCGTCAAAGCCATTTCGAGCATGCGCAGGTTTCCACGGCGACAGGTAAGTATATACACTCTGGTTTCTCGTCGGGAAACAGGCCGACAAGAATCTCGACGAGAAAAAAGAGAGCAGGTTCTCTTTTTTTCTCATCGAGATTCTGGCCAGATTTCCTGACAAGAAACCTGAATGCCTCGTACACACGAACGGTAATCTCGGCAAGAAGCTGTTTTCTTGCTGTTTTTTGCCGAGAAAACCGGTCGTGTGTACAAGGCTTAACAGTTCATAAAACCACACAGCCCAGTGAGTGATCCAAAAAGCTGTATCAGAGTGCTGTCACACAGGTGCTCCCCCAAGGTAATGAATGCTCACCTCAGAGCGTGCGATCTTGCAGCTTGGTCTGTGCACGCTTATGAACCACATCTGGGTTCTATTGGGCAATCCTGGGATCCATGTCTCCTTAGTATAGTATATATAGTATAGTTCCAGATAATAGAATATAGAAAAAAACTTGGATGGTGCAAGTAACGTTTTTAAAGGTTTAATAAATAAAGAAATCCCCTGCCGGGGTACCCACACAGCGTGGGTGCAGAAGTGCACCACTCTAAAACAGGCCTGTAATGAGGTACAGAGATCGGGATATAGTAAAGTCCTCCTAAGCCTCACACAGACTCTCCTGCTGTCCTGTCCCCTCCCCTACGCACCTCGATACAGGAGGTGTCATATCTTCTTATGGGGGAAATTTCTAATAACATCTAATCTCCACTGGATGTCATGTATGTGACTATAGCTGTATACACTACTACATAATGTACACATATTGTAAGTACATCTTTCCTGTTTACTGTATACAGCTATAAACACCCACCTTCTTCCTTACTGTATATAGAGACTCTCTATATACAGAAAGGAAGAAGGTGGGTGTATATAGCTGTATACACTACACAGATATACACAAATTGTGATTACATCTGTCCTGTGTAGTGTATACAGCTGGTGGGCACAGATGAGATCACTCTGGTGGGCACAGATGAGACAGCACTAGTGGGCACAGAAGAGATGGCACTGGTGGGCACAGATGAGACCACAGTGATGGGCAAAGATGAGACTGCACGTATGGGCACTGGTGGGCAGGCACAGATGATATAGCACTGATGGGCACATATAGGCTGTACTGGTGGGCACAGATGAGACCGCAGTGATGGGCACAGATAAGACTGCACTAATATGCTGCACCGATGGGCACCAAGGGTGCACTTATGGGCACTGATAAGACTTCACTGATATGCTGCACTGATGAGGCTGAACCTGTGGGCATGGATAAGACTGCACTAATACGCTGCACTGATGAGGCTAAACTTATGGGCACTCATAAGTAATGGACACTGTCCACTACCCTACTGACACCGTCCACTGCCCTACTGACACCGTCCACTGCCCTACTGACACTGTCCACTGCTTTACTGACACACTCCACTGCCAAATATCTGTAGGATGGGTTTTTACCATCCCTGCTCAGTTTGCAGTCATTTTTTATTTCTTATTTTCATTGTGATGTGTATTATATGTGACGTTACATATCACAGAGACCGGTATTGTGGTGATATTTAAGTATTTTGAGATTTCCATACATTAGAGGGTTTCGACATTATTGTGTTATTGATTAATAAGTTACAAGCAGTTTAAATAAGGGTTATCAAGCAGTAGGAAACACCCCCCCGTTTGGTTCGCACCAGAACCTTCGAACGGATCGAACGTTCGCGCAAACATTTAGAACCCCATTGACTATGGGACTCGAACGTTCGAATTCAAAAGTGCTCATTTTAAAGCCTTATATGCAAGTCATTGTCATAAAACGTCTTTGAGAACCCGGGTCTTGCCCGAGGGAACATGTATCAATGGAAAAAAAGTTTTAAAAACGGTAGTTTTTTTCAGGACTCCTGAAAAAACTACCGTTTTAAAAACTTTTTTTTTCATTGATACATGTTCCCTCGGGCAAGACCCGGGTTCTCAAAGACGTTTTCACAGGCATACTATAGACACCCAGCAGGTACAATATTTAAAGGAATTTTTCATTTATTTATTTATTTTCATTTAAGCATCATTAAAATCACTGCTAAAATCACTGCTCCTACAGTGATTTTAACCACTTAAGCCCCAGACCTTTAGGCAGCTAAATGCCCAGGCCAGGTTTTGCATTCGGCACTGCGTCGCTTTAACAGACAATTGCGCGGTCATGCGACGTGGCTCCCAAACAAAATTGGCGTCCTTTTTTCCCCACAAATAGAGCTTTCTTTTGGTGGTATTTGATCACCTCTGCGGTTTTTATTTTTTGCGCTATAAACAAAAATAGAGCGACAATTTTGAAATAAAATCAATATTTTTTACTTTTTGCTATAATAAATATCCCCCAAAAACATAGTTTAGGCCGATACGTATTCTTCTACCTATTTTTGGTAAAAAAAAAATCGCAATTTATCGATTGGTTTGCGCAAAATTTATAGCGTTTACAAAATAGGGGATAGTTTTATTGCATTTTTATTAATTTTTTTTTTTTACTACTAATGGCGGCGATCAGCGATTTTTTTCGTGACTGCAACATTATGGCGGACACTTCGGACAATTTTGACACATTTTTGGGACCATTGTCATTTTCACAGCAAAAAATGCATTTATTGTGAAAATGACAGTTGCAGTTTGGGAGTTAACCACAGGTGGCGCTGTAGGAGTTAGTGTTCACCTAGTGTGTGTTTACAACTGTAGGGGGGTGTGGCTGTAGGACTGATGTCATCGATCGAGTCTCCCTATAAAAGGGATGACTCGATCGATGCAGCCGCCACAGTGAAGCACGGGGAAGCCGTGTTTACATACGGCTCTCCCTGTTCTTCAGCTCCGGGGAGCGATCGCGACGGAGCGGCTATAAACGAATAGCCGTGCCGTCGTCCCGGATCGCGACCCGAGGGAATTGACCACCGCATGTAGCGGGGGGGGGGGGGGGGTCCCGATCGGACCCCCGACCCGCGGAAATGCGGGGACGTACCTGTACGCCCATCTGCCTGTACGTGCCATTCTGTGGAGGTACATATACATGCAGCGGTCGGGAAGTGGTTAATGATGCTTAACCACTTAACCACTGCTAGCCATAAAATAACGGCTGCAGGGTGGTTCCTTAACTCGGGGTGGACGTTATATAACGTCCTCCCGGAGTTGCGCTCCCGCGCGCGCCCTGGGGCGCGCACACGGGAATGTCCGTGACTGCCGGGTCCAGAGGACCCGGCGCATCACTGATCGCGGTAAATTGCTGCTGATAGCGGCCGTTTACCACGTGATCGCTCCGTCCAATGACGGAGCGATCACATGTAAACAAACCGGCGTCATTTGATGACGCCGGTTCCTCCCTCCTCTCTCTGTACCGATCGGTACAGTGTGAGAGGGGGAGAGCGGGTGTCAGCAGCGCTGTGGATGGATCTGTGACTATGGCATACCCCCGCACAATACTCTGCAATACCCCCGCACAATACTCTGCAATACCCACGCATAAATACTCTGCAATACCCCCGCACCAATACTCTGCAATACCCACGCACCAATACTCTGCAATACCCGGAAAATACTCTGGGGAAAAAATGCGTTTTAACCACTTCCCGCCCGCTGGACGTCATATAACGTCCTTGATTTTGTGCAGGGATATCTGAATGATGCCTGCAGCTACAGGCATCATTCAGATATCATCTTTTTCAGCCAGCGATTCCCTACACCATAAGAATGATCATGGCGGCTGTTCCACCTCTTGATCAATCTTACGGGAGGCGAAAGGGGACGTCCCCCCTCCCTTCGCCCTCTGGTGCTTCCGACTCACCGCTACGATCGAAGCCAGGATCGTTTTTTTTTTGTTTTTTTTTCAGGCTTCCCAGCCTAGAGGTGAGATGTGGGATCTTATTGACCCCATATCTCACTGTAAAGAGGACCTGTCATGCTATATTCCTATTACAAGGGATGTTTACATTCCTTGTAATAGGAATAAAAGTGATCAAAACATTTATTTTTGGGGAAAAACATGTCAAACTAAAATAAATAAAGTAAAATGAACAATAAAAAATAAATAAAAAATGAAAGCGCCCCTGTTCCCATGTCCTCGTATACAGAAGCGACCGCACACATAAGTCCTGCCCACATATAAAAACGGTGTTCAAACTACACATGTGAGGTATCGCTACGAACGTTAAAGCGAGAGCAACAATTTTGGCCCTAGACCTCTTCTCCAACTAAAAAGATGTAACCAGTAAAAATATTTAAAGCGTCACCTATGGGGATTTTTGAGTAGCGAAGTTTGGCGCCATTCCACAAGCGTGTGCAATTTTGAAGGGTGACATGTTGGGTATCTATTGACTCGGCGTAACTTTATCTTTCATATTACACCCAATGACATCATTCCCACCAAGCTGCTGAAGGAATGCGCCGACATTCTGGCGCCTCCCATCACACAGCTTATAAATCAGTCATTTAAGGAAGGCATAGTCCCATTCTTGCTGAAAGAGGGCACAATCCAGCCCATCTTGAAAAAACCTAATTTGGATCCCAAGGACCCAACTCACCGCCGTCCCATAACAGGCCTAAATGTTCTCTCCAAGATAATGGAGAAAGTAGTGGTACAACAGCTGCAACAGCATCTGGATACCCACAACCTACTTGATCCATTTCAATCCGGTTTCCGTCCCGGACACGGGACGGAAACGGCCTTACTTAAAATATGGGACGATGCTCTCGAGGCCGCAGACGAAGGAGAATCCTGTCTCCTGGTTCTGCTGGACCTAAGCGCAGCCTTCGACACAGTAGACCACAAATTGTTACTGAGGCGACTAGCTGAGGTAGCCAGAGTCGCAGAAGGTGAGCTACCATGGTTTTCCTCCTTTCTTGGAAACCGATCACAAACAGTGAAACTGGGATCTTTCACGTCGGAAAAACGCACGGTGCCATGCGGGGTCCCCCAAGGATCCCCCCTATCACCGGTGCTGTTCAACATCTATCTTCGTCCTCTTTTTGATATTATCAGTAGCCAAGAACTACTCTATCACTCTTATGCAGACGACACGCAACTGTATTTTCGTATCTGCAACAAAAAGGATCATCATCTCAGTTTAGAGAAATTTCTCTCTTCAATAGAAAACTGGATGACTAAGAGTTATCTTAAACTCAACAGCTCTAAAACAGAACTTTTTATGTTTCACGCCAGTCGAAAGAGTCAACTGGCAACAAACTGGACACCACCGCCCATTCTGGGCCAAATCATCACCCCTAGCTCCAAAGTCAAAAGTCTAGGAGTCACTTTTGACACCTTCATGACAATGGACGCACAAATAGGGGCTGTAGTCAGCGGATCGCACCATCTCTTGCACCTACTATGCAGACTTATTCCATTTATCCCCAAAGAAGACGTAGCAGTCGTGGTGGGAACAATTGTGAATTCCAGACTGGTCTATGCAAATGCCCTTTACCTCGGGCTCCCAAAGTACCAAATCGCTCGTCTACAAGTCGTACAGAATACGGCCGCAAGACTTGTGACTGGGAAAAAATCATGGGAATCAATCTCACCTTCACTGAGAACCCTTCACTGGTTGCCAGTGAAAGACAGAATTGCATTCAAAGCACTCTGCCTGACACATAAGTGCATCCATGGGAAGGCTCCGCAATATCTTTGCGACAAGATCGAACCTCACAATTCCAACCGTATTCTGCGATCCACCGACCAAAATCTGGTCAAGGTTCCAAAAACCAAATACAGTCCAAAGGAGAAAGAAGGTTTGCTTTTCAAGGTCCTAGGCTATGGAACGCTTTACCAACCAGCATTCGGTTGGAGGAAAACCACCTGTCTTTCAGAAAGCAGATCAAAACTCTGCTCTTCTGATGTCTTGAGACACGAACAACTAGCGCCCAGAGGCGATTCAGTTCGCATGTGCCGCGCTATATAAGTTTTTCATTCATTCATTCATTCATTCATATTATGCAAAAACATTGGGCTAACTTTAATGTTTTTTTTTTTTAAAAGCACAAAACTGTTTTATTTCCCAAAAAAAACGCATTCGAAAAAATGCTGTGCAAATACCATGCGCGATAAAAAGTTGCAACGACCGCCATTGTATTTTCTAGGGTCTTTGCTAAAAAAGCATATATAATGTTTTGGGGTTCTATGTAATTTTCTAGCAAATAAATGGTGATTTTTACATGTAGGAGAGGAATGTCAGAACTGGTCTGGGTGTTCCAGAACGCCTGATGGTGCTCCCTGCATGTTGGGCCTCTGTATGTGGCCACGCTGTGTAAAAGTCGCACACATGTAGTATCGCCATACTCGGGAGGAATAGCAGAATGTGTTTTGGGGTGTAATTTGTGGTATGCATATGCTGTGTGTGAGAAATAACCTGTGAATATGAACATTTTGTGAAAAAAAATTAAAATAAAAAAAAATCTTGATTTTTGCAAAGAATTGTGGGAAAAAATGACAACTTCAAAAAACTCACCATGCCTCTTTCTAAATACCTTGGAATGTCTTCTTTCCAAAAAGGGGTCATTTAGGGGGTATTTGTACTTTTCTGGCATGTTGGGGTCTCAAGAAATGAGATAGGCCGTCAGTACTTCAGGTGTGATCAAATTGATCAATTTTCAGATATTGGCACCATAGCTTGTGGACCCTATAACTTTCACCCAGACTAAATAATATCCCAAAAAAAATGTTGTTGTTACCAAAGATATGTAGCAGTATACATTTTAGGCCAAATTTATGAAGAAAAATATTTTTTTTGCAAAATTTTATAATAGAAATGAAGAAAAATTCATTTTTTTACAAAATTTTCGTTTTTTTTTCATTTATAGCGAAAAAAATTAAAAACGCAGAGGTGATTAAATACCACCAAAAGAAAGCTCTATTTGTGGGAAAAAAAGGACAAAAATTTAATTTGGTTATAGTGTTGTATGGCTGAGTTATTGTCATTCAAAATGTGAGAGCACCGAAAGCTGAAAATTGGTCTGGTTATTAAGAGTGTTTAAGTGCCCAGTTGTCAAGTGGTTAAATAAAATAAAAAAAATGAAAAATTCCTTTAAATATTGAACCTGCTGGGTGTCTATAGTATGCCTGTGATAAAGTCTTTAAATAGCACAATCACCTGCCTGCCAGTAAATTAGGAAGAACTGATCTAGCCAAACTATACAGTGTATAAATATATGTACAACACCTGGGATGTATAAATACCCTCTACACACTGTAACATTAACTGACTAGCCTGCCTGCCTGCTCTATCTACCTGCAAAAAATGACACTCTCTCTGTCTCTCTCTGTTCTCTGTTAACTGCCGCAACACACTACACAAGGCCGCCCTGCAGGCACCTTTTATAGTGTGGGGCATGTACTAAACCCCCTGAGCCATAATTGGCCAAAGCCATCATATTAATATTTAAAAAGTTTGACACCGGCTCGTCTATTCAAGTGGGGTCTGAGAGACTCTCCGCTATGCCCAAAATGTAACGCACAAGAGGGGGACTTATTACACATGATGTGTAAATGTCCAAAACTCTTTAGATACTGGCACTATGTTACTAACACTATATCACAGGCGTATGGCTTTCCGGCACCGCATGATCCAGTGGTGTGTCTCCTTGGGGCCCTCAAGGTGCCTTCACTCTCCCTTCATGGTCATACAGCTGTACTCCAGCTGCTTTATGCTGCCCGGAGTGCCATTGCTAGATTTTGGATTACCTCCAGAGTGCCTACAGAAGGCCTTTGGGTTAAGATGGTGAATAATATGCTGATACGGGAAAAAAATCACATATCAGCACAGAAATGCGTCCAAAAAAATCTACTCATTATGGCAGCCCTGGCTGGACACTCCGGGGCTGGGACCGGCAGAATTGGTTATGGATAGGCTACTGCAGGGATAATGGGTCACAAGGAGAGAGGTGGAAGGGCAAACATTAACTTGGCGACATGTAATAATTTGCGACACGGATGTGGGATCAGGTTCACGGTACACTGGGTTAATAAGCAGAATATGTTTCGTATAGTTGCACATTGGCCACAGGCGTATAGAAAGAGGCAGATATTGCAATTGGCTAGACCATATGTTTAAGGATGGATTTGAGACCCTTAGTAATTACCATGTAATAGAGACAATGAACCATAGATCCCTACGTAAGGTTGGATTAGTCTCAGGGGGTTTGAAATGTTTTGGTTGAAGGAGGGGAATAGGCCGCAATCTCCTTTATTGTTGGTTACTTACCTTGAATAAGTACATAATCTTCTTGTTTGTATCCTTTTTCATTGATATGTATCCTGCAACTATTGTAATGTATGTTTACTCTGCCTCAATAAAATATTTTCTTGATTAAAAAAAAAAAATATTTAAAAAGTTTAATTTATCCCAAAAAAATTGTCTTTACTTTGTTGGCTGATCACAATGCAGTCACCTGAGTCTCTGCTAACAAAGCATGATGACTTAAGTCACAATGTACTAATATTGGGTGACATTCTAATGAAGTCATATTAATATTTAAAAAGTTGAATTTATCCCACAGATCAGAAGAGAGTATACACAGTGGAAGATTTCTGTAGTGGAGATAACAATATTACAGGATGGAGCCCGGCTCTCATAAACTCTACCATGTACACGGCTTCCACTCCCGGAATTACCTAGACACGTACTGTTCCAGTAAACCAGAAATGCCCTTTACTCATGAGGCTTTAACGTATCCTATGGAGAAATTTTACAATGCATTTTCCTCAGGTAGGTAAAGCTCTTTTTAATAATAAATTATTTTTGCATGAAGTATTTATTAGGAGAAATTAATAATAACTATTGATTTGCAGAACGATCTTATACAAGTGAAGATTTGACTGAAAAAGAGGGTGAAAGAATCATATATTTAGATAAACCAGGTAGAGACAAAGTAGAATGTCTGCTGATCCATTCTTTAGGAAAATCAAAAAGCCCTCTAGTGGCACAATGTCACTGCTGCCAGGGCTTCCATCTTCACAAAGTCTTCTTTCTGGGTTCATGAGCTCTGTCCGTTTGAACGGTCGAGCCGCGATGATGCGCACAGGAGTCACGGTCTCAGCACAGAACTCTGAATGGACAGCACTGTCCTTTCAGAGTGCAATGTACATGCACCAGTGTCGTCACCGGCTACTACTAAACAAAATATCTCCTAAACGGTGCATGCTTAAGAGATATTTACTGTACATACAGGTAAGTCTTATAGGGCTGTAGGTATAAATCAAAAAGTGGACTTTACTACCGCTTTAACATTCTGTTGGAGTATAAGAATATACTGTACATAGGGAGGTTGAAGATTAGCAAGAGATCATACACCCAAATGTGTTAAAAGATAAATCATCTCCGCTATAGGGAGTCCTGGTTTGTCTACCCCTGGCAGAGTCCCTGGCTATATGTGTGGAATATTCCAACAATGGAATGCCATAATTCTCTCTGGTTTTGTACTCCTA